>NC_092037.1:54350086-54413332 GCF_003086295.3 Arachis hypogaea
CCAAAAGACTTCCACGTGGCAAGAATTAGTTTTAAAATAAATAATTATATAAAATCATAATTAATTAAATAATTATATTAAATAATAAAATCATAATTATTATTATTAGGATTTAGATCCTCTAAATTTTAGATTTTTACTTTAGAAGATAAAGTTTAAATCTCTCACCATTGAATGTTTTTTCTCTCATGTTTTCTCTTGGTTCCACCTATGAAATAAATGGTGATAGATCATAACTTACTCTCTAAATAAATTTCAAAATTTAGAAGATCCAAATTTCTTATTATTATGTGTTGGTGGCCTTCACAAAGTAATTGACCCTGGAAACAACAAGTGTTTGTACTTTTTTTTATTGAATTTAGTTAACATCTAGATGTTGATATTATTACTAGACCGTATAATTCTTATTTTATTTATATTTTATTAGACCCCATTTTTTTATAATTGAGGTCTCTTCAAAGTGCATATTATGTATATCTCTCAATGTCGAAAAAACAAAAAAGAATGAAAATTCAAACACAGATGACAGATTTATTTGCACAGGTTGCATCCTGATATCTTCATAGGACAAAAGAACAGGGCAACAATTCAACAAATTGAAAACAAAAGAACAGTGATCTTATGCAGCAACAAAAGAATTTGCCCAGTGATATGTTCAACAAAACAAAAACAATGAAATTAAAAGATCAGAGCCATCAGCAAGTGATACTAACAAAAATCAGCAAGTAACAAATGATAAATTAAAAATAGAATTATGACAACAAATTGTGGGAAATAAACTGAATTAAAAAAAATAAAATGCTAAGACTTGAAAATTTTTAAAACAGAATCATAACAACAAATTATGACAAATAAAAAGGATTTAGAAACAGAATTAAGAAAAAATCAAAAACCTAAGAGAAGGAAAGATGCAGCGAGAAGCGGAGAGACTGGACGGCGGCGAGTGAGAGAGAGTGAGAGAGTAGTGAGAGAGTGCTGAGTGAGAATTAGAGTTTTACCGTTTCGTGCTGAGGTTCTCGAAGAGTGAGAGAGTGCGTCCGTTGGAGGATTGAGAGTGAGAGTGAGAGTGAGAGTGAGAGTGAGTGGTTGACGGTTGTAGTCCGTTAGAGCAGAGTGAGAGAGAGTCCCCACATGCATTTCAAGAAAACAGAGTTCTCAAGGACTGAGGGTCCAATAAGAACTTCCACGTGGCAAGTTATTTTAAAATAAATAATTATATAAAATCATAATTAATTAAATAATTATATTAAATAATAAAATCATAATTATTATTATTAGGATTTAGAAACTCTAAATTTTAGATTTTCACTTTTGAAGATAAAGTTAAATCTCTCACCATTGAATGTTTTCTCTCTCATGTTTTCTCTTGGTTCCGCCGATGAAATAAATGGTGATAGATCATACTTTACTCTCTAAAATAAATTTCAAAATTTAGAAGATCCAAATTCTTATTATTATGTGTTGGTGGCCTTCACAAAGTATTTGACCCGATGAACAACAAGTGTTTGTACTTTTTTTTTATGGAATTTACTTAACATGTAGATGTTGATATTATTACTAAACCGTTTATTCTTATTTTATTTATATTTTATTAGACCCCATTTTTTATATTGGGTCTCTACAGAGTCATGAATTATTTATGTTTAGAAATTAAAAATTTTTAACATCATACCATTCATCTAAACATGCAATTACATTTTATACAACAAAAGTAGATAATATAAGTGTATAATAATATTTCAAGTGTATAAAAACCTTCCTCTAGATTTGAACAGATTTAAACAGAATGTGTGTTCTTATCTATTAATAGGTTTTGATGGACATTGCCGGAATCATTCATGATATCTTCAATGTTCGCAAAGATGAAACCTAGGAATTTATTTGCCGGTTGCATCTTGATATCTTCATAGGACAAAAGAACAGGGCAACAATTCAACAAATTAAAAACAAAAGAACAGTGATCTTATCCAGCAACAAAGAATTTGCCCAGTGATATGTTCAACAAAAACAAAAACAATGAAATTAAAAGATCAGAGCCATTAGCAAATAATACTAACAAAAATCAGCAAGTAACAAATGATAAATTAAAAATAGAATTATGACAACAAATTGTGGGAAATAAACTGAATTAAAAAAAATAAAATGCTAAGACTTGAAAATTTTTAAAACAGAATCATAACAACAAATTATGACAAATAAAAAGGATTTAGAAACAGAATTAAGAAAAAATCAAAAACCTAAGAGAAGGAAAGATGCAGCGAGAAGCGGAGAAACTAGACGGTGGCGAGTGAGAGAGAGAGAGAGTAGTGAGAGAGTGCTGAGTGAGAATTAGAGTTTTACCATTTCGTGCTGAGGTTCCCGAAGAGTGAGAGAGTGCGTCCGTTGGAGAATTAAGAGTGAGAGTGAGAGTGAGAGTGAGTGGTTGACGTTGTAGTCCGTTAGAGCAGAGTGAGAGAGAGTCCCTACATGCATTTCAAGAAGACAGAGTTCTCAAGGACTGAGGGTCCAATAAGAACTTCCACGTGGCAAGTTATTTTAAAATAAATAATTATATAAAATCATAATTAATTAAATAATTATATTAAATAATAAAATCATAATTATTATTATTAGGATTTAGATCCTCTAAATTTTAGATTTTTACGTTAGAAGATAAAGTTAAATCTCTTACCATTGAATGTTTTCTCTCTCATGTTTTCTCTTGGTTCCACCTATGAAATGAATGGTGATAGATCATACTTTACTCTCTAAAATAAATTTCAAAATTTAGAAGATCCAAATTCTTATTATTATGTGTTGGTGGCCTTCACAAAGTAATTGACCCGATGAACAACAAGTGTTTGTACTTTTTTTATTGAATTTAGTTAACATCTAGATGTTGATATTATTACTAAACCGTTTATTCTTATTTTATTTATATTTTATTAGACCCATTTTTTATATCGGGTCTCTTCAAAGTCATGAATTATTTATGTTTAGAAATTAAAAATTTTTAACATCATACCATTCATCTAAACATACAATTACGTTTTATACAAAAAAAGTAGATAATATAAGTGTATAATAATATTTCAAGTGTATAAAAACCTTCCTCTAGATTTGAACAGATTTAAACAGAATGTGTGTTCTTATCTATTAATAGGTTTTGATGGACACTGCCGGAATCATTCATGATATCTTCAATGTCCGCAAAGATGAAACCCAGGAATTTATTTGCCGGTTGCATCCTGATATCTTCATAGGACAAAAGAACAGGGCAACAATTCAACAAATTAAAAACAAAAGAACAGTGATCTTATCCAGCAACAAAAGAATTTGCCCAGTGATATGTTCAACAAAAACAAAAACAATGAAATTAAAAGATCAGAGCCATCAGCAAATGATACTAACAAAAACAGCAAGTAACAAATGATAAACTAAAAATGGTATTATGACAACAAATTGTGAGAAATAAACTGAATTAAAAAAAATAAAACGCTAAGACTTGAAAATTTTTAAAACAGAATCATAACAACAAATTATGACAAATAAAAAGGATTTAGAAACAGAATTAAGAAAAAATCAAAAACCTAAAAGAAGGAAAGATGCAGCGAGAAGTGGAGAGACTGGACGGCGACGAGTGAGAGAGAGAGAGAGTAGTGAGAGAGTGCTGAGTGAGAATTAGAGTTTTACCGTTTCGTGCTGAGGTTCCCGAAGAGTGAGAGAGTGCGTCCGTTGGAGAATTGAGAGTGAGAGTGAGAGTGAGAGTGAGTGGTTGACGGTTGTAGTCCGTTAGAGCAGAGTGAGAGAGAGTCCCCACATGCATTTCAAGAAGACAGAGTTCTCAAGGACTGAGGGTCCAATAAGAACTTCCACGTGGCAAGTTATTTTAAAAAAAATAATTATATAAAATCATAATTAATTAAATAATTATATTAAATAATAAAATCATAATTATTATTATTAGGATTTAGATCCTCTAAATTTTAGATTTTCACTTTAGAAGATAAAGTTCAAGCTCTCACCATTGAATGTTTTCTCTCTCATGTTTTCTCTTGGTTCCGCCTATGAAATAAATGGTGATAGATCATACTTTACTCTCTAAAATAAATTTCAAAATTTAGAAGATCCAAATTCTTATTATTATGTGTTGGTGGCCTTCACAAAGTATTTCACCCGAGGAACAACAAGTGTTTGTACTTTTTTTTATGGAATTTAGTTAACATGTAGATGTTGATATTATTACTAAACCATTTATTCTTATTTTATTTATATTTTATGAGACTCCATTTTTTATATTGGGTCTCTACAGAGTCATGAATTATTTATGTTTAGAAATTAAAAATTTTTAACATCATACCATTCATCTAAACATGCAATTACATTTTATACAAGAAAAGTAGATAATATAAGTGTATAATAATATTTCAAGTGTATAAAAACCTTCCTCTAGATTTGAACAGATTTAAACAGAATGTGTGTTCTTATCTATTAATAGGTTTTGATGGACATTGCCGGAATCATTCATGATATCTTCAATGTTCGCAAAGATGAAACCTAGGAATTTATTTGCCGGTTGCATCCTGATATCTTCATAGGACAAAAGAATAGGGCAACAATTCAACAAATTAAAAACAAAAGAACAGTGATCTTATCCAGCAACAAAAGAATTTGCCCAGTGATATGTTCAACAAAAACAAAAACAATGAAATTAAAAGATCAGAGCCATCAGCAAATAATACTAACAAAAATCAGCAAGTAACAAATGATAAATTAAAAATAGAATTATGACAAAAAATTGTGGGAAATAAACTGAATTAAAAAGAATAAAATGCTAAGACTTGAAAATTTTTAAAACATAATCATAACAACAAATTATGACAAATAAAAAGGATTTAGAAACAGAATTAAGAAAAAATCAAAAACCTAAGAGAAGGAAAGATGCAGCGAGAAGCGGAGAGACTGGACGGCGACGAGTGAGAGAGAGAGAGAGAAAGTAGTGAGAGAGTGCTGAGTGAGAATTAGAGTTTTACCGTTTCGTGCTGAGGTTCCCGAAGAGTGAGAGAGTGCGTCCGTTGGAAAATTGAGAGTGAGAGTGAGAGTGAGAGTGAGTGGTTGACGGTTGTAGTCCGTTAGAGCGGAGTGAGAGAGAGTCCCCACATGCATTTCAAGAAAACAGAGTTCTCAAGGACTGAGGGTCCAATAAGAACTTCCACGTGGCAAGTTATTTTAAAATAAATAATTATATAAAATCATAATTAATTAAATAATTATATTAAATAATAAAATCATAATTATTATTATTAGGAATCAGATCCTCTAAATTTTAGATTTTCACTTTAGAAGATAAAGTTAAATCTCTCACCATTAAATGTTTTCTCTCTCATGTTTTCTCTTGGTTCCGCCTATGAAATAAATGGTGATAGATCATACTTTACTCTCTAAAATAAATTTCAAAATTTAGAAGATCCAAATTCTTATTATTATGTGTTGGTGGCCTTCACAAAGTATTTGACCCGAGGAACAACAAGTGTTTGTACTTTTTTTTATGGAATTTAGTTAACATGTAGATGTTGATATTATTACTAAACCGTTTATTCTTATTTTATTTATATTTTATTAGACCCCATTTTTTATATTGGGTCTATACAGAGTCATGAATTATTTATGTTTAGAAATTAAAAATTTTTAACATCATACCATTCATCTAAACATGCAATTACATTTTATACAACAAAAGTAGATAATATAAGTGTATAATAATATTTCAAGTGTATAAAAACCTTCCTCTAGATTTGAACAGATTTAAACAGAATGTGTGTTCTTATCTATTAATAGGTTTTGATGGACATTGCCGGAATCATTCATGATATCTTCAATGTTCGCAAAGATGAAACCTAGGAATTTATTTGCCGGTTGCATCCTGATATCTTCATAGGACAAAAGAATAGGGCAACAATTCAACAAATTAAAAACAAAAGAACAGTGATCTTATCCAGCAACAAAAGAATTTGCCCAGTGATATGTTCAACAAAAACAAAAACAATAAAATTAAAAGATCAGAGCCATCAGCAAATAATACTAACAAAAATCAGCAAGTAACAAATGATAAATTAAAAATAGAATTATGACAACAAATTGTGGGAAATAAACTGAATTAAAAAAAATAAAATGCTAAGACTTGAAAATTTTTAAAACAGAATCATAACAACAAATTATGACAAATAAAAAGGATTTAGAAACAGAATTAAGAAAAAATCAAAAACCTAAGAGAAGGAAAGATGCAGCGAGAAGCGGAGAGACTGGACGGTGGCGAGTGAGAGAGAGAGAGAGAGTAGTGAGAGAGTGCTGAGTGAGAATTAGAGTTTTACCGTTTCGTGCTGAGGTTCCCGAAGAGTGAGAGAGTGCGTCCGTTGGAGAATTGAGAGTGAGAGTGAGAGTGAGAGTGAGTGGTTGACGGTTGTAGTCCGTTAGAGCAGAGTGAGAGAGAGTCCCCACATGCATTTCAAGAAAACAGAGTTCTCAAGGACTGAGGGTCCAATAAGAACTTCCACGTGGCAAGTTATTTTAAAATAAATAATTATATAAAATCATAATTAATTAAATAATTATATTAAATAATAAAATCATAATTATTATTATTAGGATTTAGATCCTCTAAATTTTAGATTTTCACTTTAGAAGATAAAGTTAAATCTCTCACCATTGAATGTTTTCTCTCTCATGTTTTCTCTTGGTTTCGCCTATGAAATAAATGGTGATAGATCATACTTTACTCTCTAAAATAAATTTCAAAATTTAGAAGATCCAAATTCTTATTATTATGTGTTGGTGGCCTTCACAAAGTATTTGACCCGATGAACAACAAGTGTTTGTACTTTTTTTTTATGGAATTTACTTAACATGTAGATGTTGATATTATTACTAAACCGTTTATTCTTATTTTATTTATATTTTAATAGACCCCATTTTTTATATTGGGTCTTTACAGAGTCATGAATTATTTATGTTTAGAAATTAAAAATTTTTAACATCATACCATTCATCTAAACATGCAATTACATTTTATACAACAAAAGTAGATAATATAAGTGTATAATAATATTTCAAGTGTATAAAAACCTTCCTCTAGATTTGAACAGATTTAAACAGAATGTGTGTTCTTATCTATTAATAGGTTTTGATGGACATTGCCGGAATCATTCATGATATCTTCAATGTTCGCAAAAATGAAACCTAGGAATTTATTTGCCGGTTGCATCCTGATATCTTCATAGGACAAAAGAACAGGGCAACAATTCAACAAATTAAAAACAAAAGAACACTGATCTTATCCAACAACAAAAGAATTTGCCCAGTGATATGTTCAACAAAAACAAAAACAATGAAATTAAAAGATCAGAGCCATCAGCGAATAATACTAACAAAAATCAGCAAGTAACAAATGATAAATTAAAAATAGAATTATGACAACAAATTGTGGGAAATAAACTGAATTAAAAAAATAAAATGTTAAGACTTGAAAATTTTTAAAACAAAATCATAACAACAAATTATGACAAATAAAAAGGATTTAGAAACAGAATTAAGAAAAAATCAAAAACCTAAGAGAAGGAAAGATGCAGCGAGAAGCGGAGAGACTGGACGGCGGCGAGTGAGAGAGAGAGAGAGAGTAGTGAGAGAATGCTGAGTGAGAATTAGAGTTTTACCGTTTCGTGCTGAGGTTCCCGAAGAGTGAGAGAGTGCGTCCGTTGGAGAATTGAGAGTGAGAGTGAGAGTGAGAGTGAGTGGTTGACGGTTGTAGTCCGTTAGAGCAGAGTGAGAGAGAGTCCCTACATGCATTTCAAGAAGACAGAGTTCTCAAGGACTGAGGGTCCAATAAGAACTTCCACGTGGCAAGTTATTTTAAAATAAATAATTATATAAAATCATAATTAATTAAATAATTATATTAAATAATAAAATCATAATTATTATTATTATTAGGATTTAGATCCTCTAAATTTTAGATTTTTACTTTAGAAGATAAAGTTAAATCTCTCACCATTGAATGTTTTTTCTCTCATGTTTTCTCTTGGTTCCACCTATGAAATAAATGGTGATAGATCATACTTTACTCTCTAAAATAAATTTCAAAATTTAGAAGATCCAAATTCTTATTATTATGTGTTGGTGGCCTTCACAAAGTAATTGACCCGATGAACAACAAGTGTTTGTACTTTTTTTTTATTGAATTTAGTTAACATCTAGATGTTGATATTATTACTAGACCGTTTATTCTTATTTTATTTATATTTTATTAGACCCCATTTTTTATATTGGGTCTCTTCAAAGTCATGAATTATTTATGTTTAGAAATTAAAAATTTTTAACATCATACCATTCATCTAAACATACAATTACGTTTTATACAAAAAAAGTAGATAATATAAGTGTATAATAATATTTCAAGTGTATAAAAACCTTCCTCTAGATTTGAACAGATTTAAACAGAATGTGTGTTCTTATCTATTAATAGGTTTTGATGGACACTGCCGGAATCATTCATGATATCTTCAATGTCCGCAAAGATGAAACCCAGGAATTTATTTGCCGGTTGCATCCTGATATCTTCATAGGACAAAAGAACAGGGCAACAATTCAACAAATTGAAAACAAAAGAACAGTGATCTTATGCAGCAACAAAAGAATTTGCCCAGTGATATGTTCAACAAAAACAAAAACAATGAAATTAAAAGATCATAGCCATCAGCAAGTGATACTAACAAAAACAGCAAGTAACAAATGATAAATTAAAAATGGTATTATGACAACAAATTGTGAGAAATAAACTGAATTAAAAAAAATAAAACGCTAAGACTTGAAAATTTTTAAAACAGAATCATAACAACAAATTATGACAAATAAAAAGGATTTAGAAACAGAATTAAGAAAAAATCAAAAACCTAAGAGAAGGAAAGATGCAGCGAGAAGCAGAGAGACTGGACGGCGGCGAGTGAGAGAGAGAGAGAGTAGTGAGAGAGTGCTGAGTGAGAATTAGAGTTTTACCATTTCGTGCTGAGGTTCCCGAAGAGTGAGAGAGTGCGTCCGTTGGAGAATTGAGAGTGAGAGTGAGAGTGAGAGTGAGTGGTTGACGGTTGTAGTCCGTTAGAGCAGAGTAAGAGAGAGTCCCCACATGCATTTCAAGAAGACAGAGTTCTCAAGGACTGAGCGTCCAATAAGAACTTCCACGTGGCAAGTTATTTTAAAATAAATAATTATATAAAATCATAATTAATTAAATAATTATATTAAATAATAAAATCATAATTATTATTATTAGGATTTAGATCCTCTAAATTTTAGATATTCACTTTAGAAGAAAAAGTTCAATCTCTCACCATTGAATGTTTTCTCTCTCATGTTTTCTCTTGGTTCCACCTATGAAATAAATGGTGATAGATCATACTTTACTCTCTAAAATAAATTTCAAAATTTAGAAGATCCAAATTCTTATTATTATGTGTTGGTGGCCTTCACAAAGTATTTGACTCGAGGAACAACAAGTGTTTGTACTTTTTTTATGGAATTTAGTTAACATGTAGATGTTGATATTATTACTAAACCGTTTATTCTTATTTTATTTATATTTTATTAGACCCCATTTTTTATATTGGGTCTCTACAGAGTCATGAATTATTTATGTTTAGAAATTAAAAATTTTTAACATCATACCATTCATCTAAACATGCAATTACATTTTATACAACAAAAGTAGATAATATAAGTGTATAATAATATTTCAAGTGTATAAAAACCTTCCTCTAGATTTGAACAGATTTAAACAGAATGTGTGTTCTTATCTATTAATAGGTTTTGATGGACATTGCCAGAATCATTCATGATATCTTCAATGTTCGCAAAGATGAAACCTAGGAATTTATTTGCCGGTTGCATCCTGATATCTTCATAGGACAAAAGAACAGGGCAACAATTCAACAAATTAAAAACAAAAGAATAGTGATCTTATCCAGCAACAAAAGAATTTACCCAGATATATGATCAACAAAAACAAAAACAATGAAATTAAAAGATCAGAGCCATCAGCAAATAATACTAACAAAAATCAGCAAGTAACAAATGATAAATTAAAAATAGAATTATGACAACAAATTGTGAAAAATAAACTGAATTAAAAAAAATAAAATGCTAAGACTTGAAAATTTTTAAAACAGAATCATAACAACAAATTATGACAAATAAAAAGGATTTAGAAACAGAATTAAGAAAAAATCAAAAACCTAAGAGAAGGAAAGATGCAGCGAGAAGCGGAGAGACTGGACGGCGGCGAGTGAGAAAGAGAGAGAGAGTAGTGAGAGAGTGCTGTGTGAGAATTATAGTTTTACCGTTTCGTGCTGAGGTTTCCGAAGAGTGAGAGAGTGCGTCCGTTGGAGAATTGAGAGTGAGAGTGAGTGGTTGACGGTTGTAGTCCGTTAGAGCAGAGTGAGAGAGAGTCCCTACATGCATTTCAAGAAGACAGAGTTCTCAAGGACTGAGGGTCCAATAAGAACTTCCACGTGGCAAGTTATTTTAAAATAAATAATTATATAAAATCATAATTAATTAAATAATTATATTAAATAATAAAATCATAATTATTATTATTAGGATTTAGATCCTCTAAATTTTAGATTTTCATTTTAGAAGATAAAGTTAAATCTCTCACCATTGAATGTTTTCTCTCTCATGTTTTCTCTTGGTTCCACCTATGAAATAAATGGTGATAGATCATACTTTACTCTCTAAACTAAATTTCAAAATTTAGAAGATCCAAATTCTTATTATTATGTGTTGGTGGCCTTCACAAAGTAATTGACCCGATGAACAACAAGTGTTTGTACTTTTTTTTATTGAATTTAGTTAACATCTAGATGTTGATATTATTACTAAACCGTTTATTCTTATTTTATTTATATTTTATTAGACCCCATTTTTTATATTGGGTCTCTTCAAAGTCATGAATTATTTATGTTTAGAAATTAAAAATTTTTAACATCATACCATTCATCTAAACATACAATTACGTTTTATACAAAAAAATTAGATAATATAAGTGAATAATAATATTTCAAGTGTATAAAAACCTTCCTCTAGATTTGAACAGATTTAAACAGAATGTGTGTTCTTATCTATTAATAGGTTTTGATGGACACTGCCGGAATCATTCATGATATCTTCAATGTCCGCAAAGATGAAACCCAGGAATTTATTTGCCGGTTGCATCCTGATATCTTCATAGGACAAAAGAACAGGGCAACAATTCAACAAATTAAAAACAAAAGAACAGTGATCTTATCCAGCAACAAAAGCATTTGCCCAGTGATATGTTCAACAAAAACAAAAACAATGAAATTAAAAGATCAGAGCCATCAGCAAATGATACTAACAAAAACAGCAAGTAACAAATGATAAACTAAAAATGGTATTATGACAACAAATTGTGAGAAATAAACTGAATTAAAAAAATAAAACGCTAAGACTTGAAAATTTTTAAAACAGAATCATAACAACAAATTATGACAAATAAAAAGGATTTAGAAACAGAATTAAGAAAAAATCAAAAACCTAAGAGAAGGAAAGATGCAGCGAGAAGCGGAGAGACTGGACGGCGGCGAGTGAGAGAGAGAGAGAGAGTAGTGAGAGAGTGCTGAGTGAGAATTAGAGTTTTACCGTTTCGTGCTGAGGTTCCCGAAGAGTGAGAGAGTGTGTCCGTTGGAGAATTGAGAGTGAGAGTGAGAGTGAGAGTGAGTGGTTGACGGTTGCAGTCCGTTAGAGCAGAGTGAGAGAGAGTCCCCACATGCATTTCAAGAAAACAGAGTTCTCAAGGACTGAGGGTCCAATAAGAACTTCCACGTGGCAAGTTATTTTAAAATAAATAATTATATAAAATCATAATTAATTAAATAATTATATTAAATAATAAAATCATAATTATTATTATTAGGATTTAGATCCTCTAAATTTTAGATTTTCATTTTAGAAGATAAAGTTAAATCTCTCACCATTGAATGTTTTCTCTCTCATGTTTTCTCTTGGTTCCACCTATGAAATAAATGGTGATAGATCATACTTTACTCTCTAAAATAAATTTCAAAATTTAGAAGATCCAAATTCTTATTATTATGTGTTGGTGGCCTTCACAAAGTAATTGACCCGATGAACAACAAGTGTTTGTACTTTTTTTTTATTGAATTTAGTTAACATCTAGATGTTGATATTATTACTAAACCGTTTATTCTTATTTTATTTATATTTTTTTAGACCCCATTTTTTATATTGGGTCTCTTCAAAGTCATGAATTATTTATGTTTAGAAATTAAAAATTTTTAATATCATACCATTCATCTAAACATACAATTACGTTTTATACAAAAAAAGTAGATAATATAAGTGTATAATAATATTTCAAGTGTATAAAAACCTTCCTCTAGATTTGAACAGATTTAAACAGAATGTGTGTTCTTATCTATTAATAGGTTTTGATGGACACTGCCGGAATCATTCATGATATCTTCAATGTCCGCAAGGATGAAACCCAGGAATTTATTTGCCGGTTGCATCCTGATGTCTTCATAGGACAAAAGAACAGGGCAACAATTCAACAAATTAAAAACAAAAGAACAGTGATCTTATCCAGCAACAAAAGAATTTGCCCAGTGATATGTTCAACAAAAACAAAAACAATGAAATTAAAAGATCAGAGCCATCAGCAAATGATACTAACAAAAACAGCAAGTAACAAATGATAAACTAAAAATGGTATTATGACAACAAATTGTGAGAAATAAACTGAATTAAAAAAAATAAAATGCTAAGACTTGAAAATTTTTAAAACAGAATCATAACAACAAATTATGACAAATAAAAAGGATTTAGAAACAGAATTAAGAAAAAATCAAAAACCTAAGAGAAGGAAAGATGCAGCGAGAAGCGGAGAGACTGGACGGCGGCGAGTGAGAGAGAGAGAGGGTAGTGAGAGAGTGCAGAGTGAGAATTAGAGTTTTACCATTTCGTGCTGAGGTTCTCGAAGAGTGAGAGAGTGCGTCCGTTGGAGAATTGAGAGCGAGAGTGAGAGTGAGAGTGAGTGGTTGACGGTTGTAGTCCGTTAGAGCAGAGTGAGAGAGAGTCCCCACATGCATTTCAAGAAGACAGAGTTCTCAAGGACTGAGGGTCCAATAAGAACTTCTACGTGGCAAGTTATTTTAAAATAAATAATTATATAAAATCATAATTAATTAAATAATTATATTAAATAATAAAATCATAATTATTATTATTATTAGGATTTAGATCCTCTAAATTTTAGATATTCACTTTAGAAGATTAAGTTCAATATCTCACCATTGAATGTTTTCTCTCTCATGTTTTCTCTTGGTTCCACCTATGAAATAAATGGTCATAGATCATACTTTACTCTCTAAAATAAATTTCAAAATTTAGAAGATCCAAATTCTTATTATTATGTGTTGGTGGCCTTCACAAAGTATTTGACCCGATGAACAACAAGTGTTTGTACTTTTTTTTATGGAATTTAGTTAACATGTAGATGTTGAAATTATTACTAAACCGTTTATTCTTATTTTATTTATATTTTATTAGACCCCATTTTTTATATTGGGTCTCTACAGAGTCATGAATTATTTATGTTTAGAAATTAAAAATTTTTAACATCATACCGTTCATCTAAACATGCAATTACATTTTATACAACAAAAGTAGATAATATAAGTGTATAATAATATTTCAAGTGTATAAAAACCTTCCTCTAGATTTGAACAGATTTAAACAGAATGTGTGTTCTTATCTATTAATAGGTTTTGATGGACATTGCCGGAATCATTCATGATATCTTCAATGTTCGCAAAGATGAAATCTAGGAATTTATTTGCCGGTTGCATCCTGATATCTTCATAGGACAAAAGAACAGGGCAACAATTCAACAAATTAAAAACAAAAGAACAGTGATCTTATCCAGCAACAAAAGAATTTGCCCAGTGATATGTTCAACAAAAACAAAAACAATGAAATTAAAAGATCAGAGCCATCAGCAAATGATACTAACAAAAACAGCAAGTAACAAATGATAAACTAAAAATGGTATTATGACAACAAATTGTGAGAAATAAACTGAATTCAAAAAAATAAAACGCTAAGACTTGAAAATTTTTAAAACAGAATCATAACAACAAATTATGACAAATAAAAAGGATTTAGAAACAGAATTAAGAAAAAATCAAAAACCTAAGAGAAGGAAAGATGCAGCGAGAAGCGGAGAGACTGGACGGCGGCGAGTGAGAGAGAGAGAGAGTAGTGAGAGAGTGCTGAGTGAGAATTAGAGTTTTACCATTTCGTGCTGAGGTTCCCGAAGAGTGAGAGAGTGCGTCCGTTGGAGAATTGAGAGCGAGAGTGAGAGTGAGAGTGAGTGGTTGACGGTTGTAGTCCGTTAGAGCAGAGTGAGAGAGAGTCCCCACATGCATTTCAAGAAGACAGAGTTCTCAAGGACTGAGGGTCCAATAAGAACTTCTACGTGGCAAGTTATTTTAAAATAAATAATTATATAAAATCATAATTAATTAAATAATTATATTAAATAATAAAATCATAATTATTATTATTATTAGGATTTAGATCCTCTAAATTTTAGATATTCACTTTAGAAGATTAAGTTCAATCTCTCACCATTGAATGTTTTCTCTCTCATGTTTTCTCTTGGTTCCACCTATGAAATAAATGGTGATAGATCATACTTTGCTCTCTAAAATAAATTTCAAAATTTAGAAGATCCAAATTCTTATTAGTATGTGTTGGTGGCCTTCACAAAGTATTTGACCCGATGAACAACAAGTGTTTGTACTTTTTTTTATGGAATTTAGTTAACATGTAGATGTTGATATTATTACTAAACCGTTTATTCTTATTTTATTTATATTTTATTAGACCCCATTTTTTATATTGGGTCTCTACAGAGTCATGAATTATTTATGTTTAGAAATTAAAAATTTTTAACATCATACCGTTCATCTAAACATGCAATTACATTTTATACAAGAAAAGTAGATAATATAAGTGTATAATAATATTTCAAGTGTATAAAAACCTTCCTCTAGATTTGAACAGATTTAAACAGAATGTCTGTTCTTATCTATTAATAGGTTTTGATGGACATTGCCGGAATCATTCATGATATCTTCAATGTTCGCAAAGATGAAACCTAGGAATTTATTTGCCGGTTGCATCCTGATATCTTCATAGGACAAAAGAACAGGGCAACAATTCAACAAATTAAAAACAAAAGAACAGTGATCTTATCCAGCAATAAAAGAATTTGCCCAGTGATATGTTCAACAAAAACAAAAACAATGAAATTAAAAGATCAGAGCCGTCAGCAAATAATACTAACAAAAATCAGCAAGTAACAAATGATAAATTAAAAATAGAATTATGACAACAAATTGTGGGAAATGAACTGAATTAAAAAAAAATAAAATGCTAAGACTTGAAAATTTTTAAAACAGAATCATAACAACAAATTATGACAAATAAAAAGGATTTAGAAACAGAATTAAGAAAAAATCAAAAACCTAAGAGAAGGAAAGATGCAGCGAGAAGTGGAGAGACTGGACGGCGGCGAGTGAGAGAGAGAGAGAGAGAGAGAGAGTAGTGAGAGAGTGCTGAGTGAGAATTAGAGTTTTACCGTTTCGTGCTGAGGTTCCCGAAGAGTGAGAGAGTGCGTCCGTTGGAGAATTGAGAGTGAGAGTGAGAGTGAGAGTGAGTGGTTGACGGTTGTAGTCCGTTAGAGCAGAGTGAGAGAGAGTCCCCACATGCATTTCAAGAAGACAGAGTTCCCAAGGACTGAGGGTCCAATAAGAACTTCCACGTGGCAAGTTATTTTAAAATAAATAATTATATAAAATCATAATTAATTAAATAATTATATTAAAGAATAAAATCATTATTATTATTATTAGGATTTAAATCCTCTAAATTTTAGATTTTCACTTTAGAAGATAAAGTTAAATCTCTCACCATTGAATGTTTTCTCTCTCATGTTTTCTCTTGGTTCCACCTATGAAATAAATGGTGATAGATCATACTTTACTCTCTAAAATAAATTTCAAAATTTAGAAGATCCAAATTCTTATTATTATGTGTTGGTGGCCTTCACAAAGTATTTGACCCGATGAACAATGTAACACCCTAACTACCAAAGCTCACGCTTCCGACTGCGCAACTCTGATAGCTCGGACATTACGACGACACTTATACTATTTAATACTAAAATATGAGCCTGTTTAAAAAAAAAAAACTTTAAACCGCAATACCATTCCCAAAAATACTTTCGCCATACAACGTACGTCCATACATACCATACAACTTACAGAAACTCATAAAGAGTACATCCATATATACATACATACATATATATAAATAATATTACAAACATTATCCAGTACAATTCCTATCCCTCTCACAGAATATATCAAGATAAAGGTGAGGGTACAAAAATAATAATCTAAAGCAATACAGAGCATCTCAATAACACATAATTAAACTCTTCATAACTTCTGCGCCCAAATCCTGAAAGGGGAAAAATGTAGGGGGTGAGAACATCATCCTCGAAAGGGTTCTCAGTAGAGGGTTTTTGGGAATTACTGTAATAGGATACATGAAGATAAACCGTACCAGTGATTAATAACCATCTTATGCCTCTTTTCAAAAACAACAGTTTACAAATAAAGTAAAGTCAGAAATCTTTTTGGAAGAGGAACTGTTCAATTCTCAAAACATCAAAGCATTTCAAAAAGGTTTATCTATACTGAACCAAAATAACCTTTCATATCTTATTCCAAACCAGAACCACAAAACCGAAATCAACTATCGGTCCATCTCATTCAACCACGGCTCTAGGCCCAAACAATCCAACCACAACCAATCCACCACAATCAAACAGAGTTCTAGATGCAAACACAAGTAGGAAGATGCAAACACAAACAAACAGTTATTGCAAGTAGAACAATTAGCAGTTAATCACATAGGCAAACCAAGTACAATATGCATACCCAAACAATGTCACATAGATGCATATGATGCATGCCTGTCCCTAGTGGCTGATGATATCATCTGTCAGTTATAGAGCCAACCCGACAAGTCCTGGTAGCTAACTGTTGGACTGTCCCTCTGTCGCGCATCCCCAACTCGAGTTATACTCATCATAAACTTGATCATAAACATGATCCATATCCGTCACCCTCACTGGTGAATATTTCGAGGGCGAGCTCATCCGGGACTTTCACAGTGCTCGGCCACACTTACGACATAGGGTCAACAGAGTATCAAGTCTCAACCTGGAGCACGTGGTGGCTAGCCACTGCTACTACCCAGGGAAACTCGTATCTCAGATAGTGGAAGTGCAAACATCGCAACTTATCAATATCTCAGCATAAATGCTTTCATTCTCAATCATGGATCAACATCCATCTCAGCCATCCGGCTCACGGTTCAATCCAGAACCAGCCAATATTAATAATCACACACAGCCATTCCGGCTCACGGTTCAATCCAGAACCAGCCAATATTCATATCATTCAAAGCCATTCCGGCTCACAACAAAACAGCACTTCCACATTCAAAATCATCAAATTATGAAATCGGCATTTAAGCCATAAATCATTTTCTCAATTCATTTCACTTTGAAATCAAGTTTCAACTCTTTTTAGCCTTGGCTTTAGAAATCTCATTTCTCAAATCATCTCAGGCTCATAAGCCAAATTTACTCAAAGTGAGTTCCCTTTTTAAAACAGAGCCACTCTCGGCATTCTCTTTCCAAACTTCCAAACCATGGCAAGTTAAGGATTATTTCAAAGCATTCAAAATCACCCATCCAACAATGGGATTTTATAACAAAAGTTTCTCGGCAGAGTCCCAAGTCTTTAGGGAAGGTCAACCTATATCAATTCCTTAAAATTCATTGAAACTCTTAAAATCATAGATTCTCGGTTCAAGTAAATAAACTGAATTTACTATAAAACCGGCCATACAAAATCACAAGTTCCAACCCGGTCCAAAAATCAACTCATTGAAACGGAACCGGTTCATTTGAATCAAACCGCTTTCAGATTTCTTTTTGGAACCCATTTTTCCAACTCTTCCAAAATGCCTCAAACTTGATTACTCAATCAAAAGTCTAGGTTCCTTTAAAAATCACTAAAAACTCCTTTTTATATTGAAATCAATATTAAAGCATCATTCTTTCCTTCAGTGATTCAAAAGGTAACAATAGTTCAGTTCTAAATAAGCCAAACTCAACATATAAGGTTCATCAAGTAAATTAAGCTTGAAAACATAAATATCCTCTTAATAAATCAAATAATACAATTTCTCAAATTCAACCCTTTTTAAATAACCTTTCAAACAAGACTAAGGTTTTATAAAAATTTCGGCAGCACCTCCCCTAAAACATGGACTTTTGCCACCCGGTTCGGGTCCCAACTAAACCATTTCTCATTCCTTTTCAACAGCTCAAAACCAGAAATCAATTCAAGGCAAGCCAAATCCAACAATCGCCTCAGTGGCGTATCTCAAGGATACCATTCAAAATCAACTCAATACAATCGATATAACTCATTTCCAAAGCTTTAAAGAAACGGTTCAATAACAAATCATTTGTCCAAAACCAAATCAATTAAAATAAACCAGGCTGAATTCAAAAGTGCATTCGACTTTTCACATCATTGAAATAATTGACTCAATTCAAACCAATCCTCAACGGTTTAAACTCAAATTTCAAATATTTAAAGAATCAACTTCAAAACATTATATTTCACAAAGCCACACAACAACTCAGCCAAACCAACGTCCATAATCATTCAAGTTAATCAAATAATACATAAGGCAGATACAATCACCAAATACACAATATCTCACATCAGTATCCATATGTAATAATTCCAATATACAAAACATAGTTTTTGAAAAGCGCCCCTACCTCAAAACGCAAATCCATAATCCAAACGTCTCACAGAGTCCTTTCCGTCTCAACTCGAAATCACCGGCAACCAAAACCTCAGCTCCCAGCCACTTTTGCAATAACCATAGCAACACTAATCGCAACATATAACAATCAGGACTCGACCCCACGTTACCAAAACTCATTTATTAACCAAACACAACCGAAAACTAACGTGAGGCTTTCCGAAACATACTTACCGAAGAAGAAACAGCTGAACCGAACAGCGGCGGTCTCTTGAACCGGTTCGGCAGCAGCACGTCAGCCACCTCAAGTGACAGCGGCAACCAGACTCCGGCGTTGGTAACTGAAACCCACATACAGAGGCGATAAAGCTGTCGGAATCTTAAACGAATAAACCAAATTCAAAGCCCTTACCGGTAGAGTTTTTTTTTTTTTTTTGGGCGACGGAAGAAGTAGCCAGAGACTCCGGCGGTGGTCCCGGGAGTCGAGAACCACCCCTGGCGGCCAGAACCCTTTTCTGATGGCGGCAGTTTCGACCGAGGCGGCGCCGGCGACGCAAACAGCGGCTGGGCGCGGTGGCTGGACTCCCAGCACACCTTCAGATCTCTCTCGTCTGCTTTGCCATAAAGGGCGGCGACTGTCTCTGCGGCAAGGTCAACGGCGGCGCAGCTCACCAACGGTGGTGATAGCAGCTTCGCCCTTCTCCTGCGCGCGCACGCGCGCTCCCTCTTCCTCGTGTTGGCTCCTGTATCGCACCCCTCACGTTCGCAGTTCTGGGTCTGGCGCGGTTCAATGGCAATCGACGGCAAGGTGCGGTGGCTAACCAGCGCCTCCTTCCTCTCCCCTGCGCGCACGAGCTTTCTCTCGCCTTCGTGACACTCTTCAGGCGACGAAACGGGATGATGGTGGTCGAACCGCGACTAGGCAGGGATGAACGGGGCGGCTTCGACGGCGGCGCTCCTCGCGTGCGGCAGTCCGGTAGTCACGGCGGCAGTACCCAGCCGGCGGCGCCGATCCTTTCCCCCTCTCCTTCTCTCCTTCTGGCCCAGTCTCCATTTTTGATTTTCCCGTTCTTCCTTTCCATGTTTCTGTGAATGAGAGGGTGAGAGGGAAACAAGTGGGGTGCGGCTGCTGAGTTCAGAGGGAGAAATGGGTTCTAGTTAGGGTTTTTAGGGTTAGGGTTTTCCTTTTCAAAAATTAGGGCTGAGGGTGATTTGGTAATTTCACATAAAATTGGGAATAATATAGTAATTGAAACCCAAATTAAATCTAACACTATTTGTACATAGAAAATACTATTTGCTCATCAATTTCACAAATTATTTTCACTAAAATGCCCAAATCTAAAAATTAGAAATAATATACTTAATTTCTTCATTTCCCAAAATAGCAGTAGTAATATTTAAAATATTACTTATCTAATCAAAATCATATAAAATCCTTATTATTTCACAACTATCAACTTTATACTTTAAATATAGAAAATAACCCAACAATTGTAAAATTGGATAAGGATCATAACTCGTCTCAAATCCAATAAATCAAAACTTGCCTTATTTATCTATAATAAAATAATTTCTGAAATTAAGGCTATAAATAACTATATGATTTAAGACTTGATCATAATAAGACTTTTCAAAAGTTTTGGGTCTTACATTCTACCCACCTTATAAAAATTTTTGCCCTCGAAAATTGATACAAAACGAAGGAAATTTCATAACAGTTCATTCTTGAACACATTTAAGAAATAAGCAAAAATGCCTCAACATATAAACATATATACGGTTTTCAAATACTTTGATTATCATATGCATAAGGATGCAAAGGTAGAAGTGTGAGTGCAAAGCAAATATTACAAGGTAGGCTCAATGCAAAAAGGTGACATGGGTCAAACATGTGATAGTAAGGCAAGGCATTGAAGGTTATAAAACAGGATGGAGTTAAAACGACGTGCTTAACCTCCGCACACTAATCTCATATCAACCTCAAAGTTTCAACTTTCCAACTCCATCAAGTACTTTACAAACCCCAATTTCGATCATTAGCTTGACAACCACAAATCCGTTCGCAAGGAACAAAATGCCCACAACTCATACGTTGCACACCCACCGCTTCAACTTCCGTATACACATCACGTCTTAAAGAACTAACGTATCGCGTTACTACGTCTACAAGTCGCACGTGATATCAAAACAATTCTCGAGTCTACTCAAAAGGATACAAGATTTAAAAAGGAGAGTCAAATGTCAAGGATAGTACTCAAAGATTTGAGAGAATGTATCCAATTCCAAATAAACAAGGACACTCAAGCAATGAAGTTTGCTAGACTCAATTCAATTGACAATTTCAAGATAACCCTTGGATCAAGGAAATTCAATAGGATCAATAGGAAGGAGAATCAGCGCATTAGTTTGAAACAATTTCAAGATGAGTAAAAAAAAAAAATAAGAGGTTACAGAAAAGAATATTTCAGGCCCAAGCCAAGCTCACAGAACTCAAGAGCATAATTACTATACTTTCGGATACATTGTTCTTAAAAGAATCGGAAACTTATAAAAATATCACTTCGCAGTCTGAAAGAGAAGTTAAACAACAAACATCCTTCAAGAAAGTAACAAAAACATAAACGTGGCTTTACTTCAATACAATTTCATGTTGAAGTAGATTATGTAGAGTTCCAAAAACAAAATGCACACAACTTTGGCTAAGAGCTAAAATATTTCCTCAAATATTTTAGAAAGATAATTAGAAGCATAACTTAACCAAAAGCAGTTCATAAAAACTCGGAAGTAATCAAATGCTTGTTCATAATTATCAAAATTTTATATTCAAACAAGCATGTATAACATTTATGGCAAGGACGAAAGAGGAAGTTAAAATCTTTTAAGAAAGGAAACTCCGTGGTAAAAACTTGCTTACAACTTGGTAGAGGAAATAAGTGGTGCGTTACAAACGAACTGATTTCCACTAAACAAGGAAGTTTTTCCAAAACCTCATTTAAAATGGCGCATGCCAACTTTAAATTAATTTCGTCAAAATTGGGCAATGGTTTCAATCTCAATCAAGCAACAGAAAATAAATTCCGTTTAATATTTCTTCAAAGAGAATTCAAAATTCCTTTAAAAGATTCAAAGCAAGACTCCAAAAGTGTTCTTGAAATCACCATCTCAGAAGAACATTCAAGAAGTTTAAGATATACTAAAAGGAGTCAAGCCTTGCAAGAAAGGATCTTAATTTAAAGTAGTTCAAACAAGATCTACTAGACATGAAACATCAAACAAGTTTTAAATTGATCCAAAAGAATACAAAAGTCATAGAAAAGATAACTCAATCATTTAAAATTTTTCAATGATAAATCTTTGACTAAAAACTCTTGTAGAGATAATGAGAGAATAAACAAGGCACTATCTTGAAACAAATCAAACTGACTCACGTAAGGATGAGATTCACAAGAGAGGACAAACCAAGATCAATGGTAATGTTCACAAGATGCAAAGGATTAGTTAAAAACAGGGTCAAGCATGACATTCATGGAGATGGAGAGCTTAAGAGAGAATGAGTCCGTTCATAAGAAGAAAGCCATGAGTCCAACATTTTCAAAAGAACAACAATGGCATAAATCATGTGGTATGCTAAATCAAACTCAAATAAAAATGAAGTAAGGTTTATCAAACAAAACTCAACCGGGACAAAAGCGAGAAATCCCCTTTCTTTCCGGAATTTCTGAAAAATACCCAAATACATAATCAAATGAAGATATGCACTGGAGCTATAGTACAATTACTATAAAGTCAATTTACAATTGAAGTAAGTGTAGTTCCGTAAACCAGTAAAAATACAGGTGAGGTATTAGAAATAAATAGTTGTTAAACTGTATAAGAAATCTCAAAGTTTCATGTATAGATAAGTATATATCTAATCAACAGCAATTTTTATAAAACCTCAAAATTGGCTGAAATCATTGTCAAATAAGAGGAAAACTAATTCAATAATTTCTCAAGAATGGACTCGGAATCCGGAGTTAAAATGCACAACGCAATAGGACAAGTTCAAAGCTATAGCAAAGAATACATGAATCAAGAAAAACTCAAACAGAGAAGGCAGACACAACAAGGATTTTAAACAAGCATATACACTTAGGATCAAACAAGAATACATATGAATTGAGGAATAGAGTGGAACATCAAACTACTTTTCAAGAGGAGTAGCAAACAAGAACTTCAAGTTAGGATATGAAAGAACAGGTCGACTCGAATAGAATTTCAAGACACACAACTGAATAGCCTCGAGAAAAAGTTTCCAACGTTCCCAAAACCCGCGATTCGCTTTACTCAAAACTCAGATTTCATCTATGATAACCCATCAGTGCTTTCATATACATAATTCACTAGTATTAAGCCGGCCAAACTTAATATTAGGAGTTATGCAATGCAAGACTAACAGCGTTAAATCAATAGATCGTCATGTGCATAAAGCTCTAATTCTCGTCATTCGACAAGACCTAATACATGACAAACACTCAGAGTATGCAATTGAAGCATAGTCAGTCCATTCCTCATGCTCTACAGGAAGAACTGCTCTGATACCATAATGTAACACCCTAACTACCAAAGCTCACGCTTCCGGCTGCGCAACTCTAATAGCTCGGACATTACGACGACACTTATACTATTTAATACTAAAATATGAGCCTGTTTAAAAAAAAAAACTTTAAACCGCAATACCATTCCCAAAAATACTTTCGCCATACAACGTACGTCCATACATACCATACAACTTACAGAAGCTCATAAAGAGTACATCCATATATACATACATACATATATATAAATAATATTACAAACATTATCCAGTACAATTCCTATCCCTCTCACAGAATATATCAAGATAAAGGCGAGGGTACAAAAATAATAATCTAAAGCAATACAGAGCATCTCAATAACACATAATTAAACTCTTCATAACTTCTGTGCCCAAATCCTGAAAGGGGAAAAATGTAGGGGGTGAGAACATCATCCTCGAAAGGGTTCTCAGTAGAGGGTTTTTGGAAATTACTGTAATAGGATACATGAAGATAAACCGTACCAGTGATTAATAACCATCTTATGCCTCTTTTCAAAAACAACAGTTTACAAATAAAGTAAAGTCAGAAATCTTTTCTGGAAGAGGAACTGTTCAATTCTCAAAACATCAAAGCATTTCAAAAAGGTTTATCTATACTGAACCAAAATAACCTTTCATATCTTATTCCAAACCAGAACCACAAAACCAAAATCAACTATCGGTCCATCTCATTCAACCACGGCCCTAGGCCCAAACAATCCAACCACAACCAATCCACCACAATCCAACAGAGTTCTAGATGCAAACACAAGTAGGAAGATGCAAACACAAACAAACAGTTATTGCAAGTAGAACAATTAGCAGTTAATCACATAGGCAAACCAAGTACAATATGCATACCCAAACAATGTCACATAGATGCATATGATGCATGCCTGTCCCTAGTGGCTGATGATATCATCTGTCGGTTATAGAGCCAACCCGACAAGTCCTGGTAGCTTACCGTTGGACTGTCCCTTGTCGCGCATCCCCAACTCGAGTTATACTCATCATAAACTTGATCATAAACATGATCCATATCCTCACCCTCACTGGTGAATATTTCGGGGGCGAGCTCATCCGGGACTTTCACAGTGCCCGGCCACACTTACGACATAGGGTCAACAGAGTATCAAGTCTCAACCTGGAGCACGTGGTGGCTAGCCACTGCTACTACCCAGGGAAACTCGTATCTCAGATAGTGGAAGTACAAACATCGCAACTTATCAATATCTCAGCATAAATGCTTTCATTCTCAATCATGGATCAACATCCATCTCAGCCATCCGGCTCACGGTTCAATCCAGAACCAGCCAATATTAATAATCACACACAGCCATTCCGGCTCCGGTTCAATCCAGAACCAGCCAATATTCATATCATTCAAAGCATTCCGGCTCACAACAAAACAGCACTTCCACATTCAAAATCATCAAATTATGAAATCGGCATTTAAGCCATAAATCATTTTCTCAATTCATTTCACTTTGAAATCAAGTTTCAACTCTTTTAGCCTTGGCTTTAGAAATCTCGTTTCTCAAATCATCTCAGGCTCATAAGCCAAATTTACTCAAAGTGAGTTCCCTTTTTAAAACAGAGCCACTCTCAGCATTCTCTTTCCAAACTCCAAACCATGGCAAGTTAAGGATTATTTCAAAGCATTCAAAATCACCCATCCAACAATGGGATTTTATAACAAAAGTTTCTCGGCAGAGTCCCAAGTCTTTAGGGAAGGTCAACCTATATCAATTCCTTAAAATTCATTGAAACTCTTAAAATCATAGATTCTCGGTTCAAGTAAATAAACTGAATTTACTATAAAACCGGCCATACAAAATCACAAGTTCCAACCCGGTCCAAAAATCAACTCATTGAAACGGAACCGGTTCATTTGAATCAAACCGCTTTCAGATTTCTTTTTGGAACCCATTTTTCCAACTCTTCCAAAATGCCTCAAACTTGATTACTCAATCAAAAGTCTAGGTTCCTTTAAAAATCACTAAAAACTCCTTTTTATATTGAAATCAATATTAAAGCATCATTCTTTCCTTCAGTGATTCAAAAGGTAACAATAGTTCAGTTCTAAATAAGCCAAACTCAACGTATAAAGTTCATCAAGTAAATTAAGCTTGAAAACATAAATATCCTCTTAATAAATCAAATAATACAATTTCTCAAATTCAACCCTTTTTAAATAACCTTTCAAGCAAGACTAAGGTTTTATAAAAATTTCGGCAGCACCTCCCCTAAAACTTGGACTTTTGCCACCCGGTTCGGGTCCCAACTAAACCATTTCTCATTCCTTTTCAACAGCTCAAAACCAGAAATCAATTCAAAGCAAGCCAAATCCAACAATCGCCTCAGTGGCGTATCTCAAGGATACCATTCAAAATCAACTCAATATCAATCGATATAACTCATTTCCAAAGCTTTAAAGAAATGGTTCAATAACAAATCATTTGTCCAAAACCAAATCAATTAAAATAAACCAGGCTGAATTCAAAAGTGCATTCGACTTTTCACATCATTGAAATAATTGACTCAATTCAAACCAATCCTCAACGGTTTAAACTCAAATTTCAAATATTTAAAGAATCAACTTCAAAACATTATATTTCACAAAGCCGCACAACAACTCAGCCAAACCAACGTCCATAATCATTCAAGTTAATCAAATAATACATAAGGCAGATACAATCACCAAATACACAATATCTCACATTAGTATCCATATGTAATAATTCCAATATACAAAACATAGTTTTTGAAAAGCGCCCCTACCTCAAAACGCAAATCCATAATCCAAACGTCTCACAGAGTCCTTTCCGTCTCAACTCGAAATCACCGGCAACCAAAACCTCAGCTCCCAGCCACTTTTGCAATAACCATAGCAACACTAATCGCAACATATAACAATCAGGACTCGACCCCACGTTACCAAAACTCATTTATTAACCAAACACAACCGAAAACTAACGTGAGGCTTTCCAAAACATACTTACCGAAGAAGAAACGGCTGAACCGAACAGCGGCGGTCTCTTGAACCGGTTCGGCAGCAGCACGTCAACCACCTCAAGTGACAGCGGCGACCGGACTCCGGCGTTGGTAACTGAAACCCACATACAGAGGCGATAAAACTGTCGGAATCTTAAACGAATAAACCAAATTCAAAGCCCTTACCGGTAGAGTTTTTTTTTTTGGGCGACGGAAGAAGTATTTAGAGACTCCGGCGGTGGTCCCGGGAGTCGAGAACCACCCCTGGCGGCCAGAACCCTTTTCTGATGGCGGCAGTTTCGACCGAGGCGGCGCCGGCGACGCAAACAGCGGCTGGGCGCGGTGGCTGGACTCCCAGCACACCTTCAGATCTCTCTCGTCTGCTCTGCCATAAAGGACGGCGACTGTCTCTGCGGCAAGGTCAACGGCGGCGCAGCTCACCAACGGTGGTGATAGCAGCTTCGCCCTTCTCCTGCGCGCGCACGCGCGCTCCCTCTTCCTCGTGTTGGCTCCTGTATCGCACCCCTCACGTTCGCAGTTCTGGGTCCGACGCGGTTCAATGGCGATCGACGGCAAGGTGCGGCGGCTAACCAGCGCCTCCTTCCTCTCCCCTGCGCGCACGAGCTTTCTCTCGCCTTCGTGACACTCTTCAGGCGACGAAACGGGATGATGGTGGTCGAACCGCGACTAGGCAGGGATGAACGGGGCGGCTTCGACGGCGGCGCTCCTCGCGTGCGGCAGTCCGGTAGACACGGCGGCAGTACCCAGCCGGCGGCGCCGATCCTTTCCCCCTCTCCTTCTCTCCTTCTGGCCCAGTCTCCATTTTTGATTTTCCCGTTCTTCCTTTCCATGTTTCTGTGAATGAGAGGGTGAGAGGGAAACAAGTGGGGTGCGGCTGCTGAGTTCAGAGGGAGAAATGGGTTCTAGTTAGGGTTTTTAGGGTTAGGGTTTTCCTTTTCAAAAATTAGGGCTGAGGGTGATTTGGTAATTTCACATAAAATTGGGAATAATATAGTAATTGAAACCAAAATTAAATCTAACACTATTTGTACATAGAAAATACTATTTGCTCATCAATTTCACAAATTATTTTCACTAAAATACCCAAATCTAAAAATTAGAAATAATATACTTAATTTCTTCATTTCCCAAAATAGCAGTAGTAATATTTAAAATAGTACTTATCTAATCCAAATCATATAAAATCCTTATTATTTCACAACTATCAACTTTATACTTTAAATATAGAAAATAACCCAACAATTGTAAAATTGGATAAGGATCATAACTCGTCTCAAATCCAATAAATCAAAACTTGCCTTAATTATCTATAATAAAATAATTTCTGAAATTAAGGCTATAAATGACTATATGATTTGAGACTTGATCATAATAAGACTTTTCAAAAGTTTTGGGTCTTACAAACAACAAGTGTTTGTACTTTTTTTTATGGAATTTAGTTAACATGTAGATGTTGATATTATTACTAAACCGTTTATTCTTATTTTATTTATATTTTATTAGACCCCATTTTTTATATTGGGTCTCTACAGAGTCATGAATTATTTATGTTTAGAAATTAAAAATTTTTAACATCATACCATTCATCTAAACATGCAATTACATTTTATACAACAAAAGTAGATAATATAAGTGTATAATAATATTTCAAGTGTATAAAAACCTTCCTCTAGATTTGAACAGATTTAAACAGAATGTGTGTTCTTATCTATTAATAGGTTTTGATGGACATTGCCGGAATCATTCATGATATCTTCAATGTTCGCAAAGATGAAACCTAGGAATTTATTTGCCGGTTGCATCCTGATATCTTCATAGGACAAAAGAACAGGGCAACAATTCAACAAATTAAAAACAAAAGAACAGTGATCTTATCCAGCAACAAAAGAATTTGCCCAGTGATATGTTCAACAAAAACAAAAACAATGAAATTAAAAGATCAGAGCCATCAGCAAATAATACTAACAAAAATCAGCAACTAACAAATGATAAATTAAAAATAGAATTATGACAACAAATTGTGGGAAATGAACTGAATTAAAAAAAACAAAATGCTAAGACTTGAAAATTTTTAAAACAGAATCATGACAACAAATTATGACAAATAAAAAGGATTTAGAAACAGAATTAAGAAAAAATCAAAAACCTAAGAGAAGGAAAGATGCAGCGAGAAGCGGAGAGACTGGACGGCGGCGAGTGAGAGAGAGAGAGAGAGTAGTGAGAGAGTGCTGAGTGAGAATTAGAGTTTTACCGTTTCGTGCTGAGGTTCCCGAAGAGTGAGAGAGTGCGTCCGTTGGAGAATTGAGAGTGAGAGTGAGAGTGAGAGTGAGTGGTTGACGGTTGTAGTCCGTTAGAGCAGAGTGAGAGAGAGTCCCCACATGCATTTCAAGAAGACAGAGTTCTCAAGGACTGAGGGTCCAATAAGAACTTCCACGTGGCAAGTTATTTTAAAATAAATAATTATATAAAATCATAATTAATTAAATAATTATATTAAATAATAAAATCATAATTATTATTATTAGGATTTACATCCTCTAAATTTTAGATTTTCACTTTAGAAGATAAAGTTAAATCTCTCACCATTGAATGTTTTCTCTCTCATGTTTTCTCTTGGTTCCACCTATGTAATAAATGGTGATAGATCATACTTTACTCTCTAAAATAAATTTCTAAATTTAGAAGATCCAAATTCTTATTATTATGTGTTGGTGGCCTTCACAAAGTATTTGACCCGATGAACAACAAGTGTTTGTACTTTTTTTTTATGGAATTTAGTTAACATGTAGATGTTGATATTATTACTAAACCGTTTATTCTTATTTTATTTATATTTTATTAGACCCCATTTTTTATATTGGGTCTCTACAGAGTCATGAATTATTTATGTTTAGAAATTAAAAATTTTTAACATCATACCATTCATCTAAACATGCAATTATATTTTATACAACAAAAGTAGATAATATAAGTGTATAATAATATTTCAAGTGTATAAAAACCTTCCTCTAGATTTGAACAGATTTAAACAGAATGTGTGTTCTTATCTATTAATAGGTTTTGATGCACATTGCCGGAATCATTCATGATATCTTCAATGTTCGCATAGACGAAACCTAGGAATTTATTTGCCGGTTGCATCCTGATATCTTCATAGGACAAAAGAACAGGGCAACAATTCAGCAAATTAAAAACAAAAGAACAGTGATCTTATCCAGCAACAAAAGAATTTGCCCAGTGATATGTTCAACAAAAACAAAAACAATGAAATTAAAAGATCAGAGCCATCAGCAAATAATACTAAGAAAAATCAGCAAGTAACAAATGATAAATTAAAAATAGAATTATGACAACAAATTGTGAGAAATAAACTGAATTAAAAAAAATAAAATGCTAAAACTTGAAAATTTTTAAAACAGAATCATAACAACAAATTATGACAAATAAAAAGGATTTAGAAACAGAATTAAGAAAAAATAAAAAACCTAAGAGAAGGAAAGACGCAGCGAGAAGCGGAGAGACTGGACGGCGGCGAGTGAGAGAGAGAGAGAGAGTAGTGAGAGAGTGCTGAGTGAGAATTAGAGTTTTACCGTTTCGTGCTGAGGTTCCCGAAGAGTGAGAGAGTGCGTCCGTTGGAGAATTGAGAGTGAGAGTGAGAGTGAGAGTGAGTGGTTGACGGTTGTAGTCCGTTAGAGCAGAGTGAGAGAGAGTCCCCACATGCATTTCAAGAAGACAGAGTTCCCAAGGACTGAGGGTCCAATAAGAACTTCCACGTGGCAAGTTATTTTAAAATAAATAATTATATAAAATCATAATTAATTAAATAATTATATTAAATAATAAAATCATAATTATTATTATTAGGATTTAGATCCTCTAAATTTTAGATTTTCACTTTACAAGATAAAGTTAAATCTCTCACCATTAAATGTTTTCTCTCTCATGTTTTCTCTTGGTTCCACCTATGAAATAAATGGTGATAGATCATACTTTACTCTCTAAAATAAATTTCAAAATTTAGAAGATCCAAATTCTTATTATTATGTGTTGGTGGCCTTCACAAAGTATTTGACCCGATGAACAACAAGTGTTTGTACTTTTTTTTATGGAATTTAGTTAACATGTAGATGTTGATATTATTACTAAACCGTTTATTCTTATTTTATTTATATTTTATTAGACCCCATTTTTTATATTGGGTCTCTATAGAGTCATGAATTATTTATGTTTAGAAATTAAAAATTTTTAACATCATACCATTCATCTAAACATGCAATTACATTTTATACAACAAAAGTAGATAATATAAGTGTATAATAATATTTCAAGTGTATAAAAACCTTTTCTAGATTTGAACAGATTTAAACAGAATGTGTGTTCTTATCTATTAATAGGTTTTGATGGACATTGCCAGAATCATTCATGATATCTTCAATGTTCGCATAGATGAAACCTAGGAATTTATTTGCCGGTTGCATCCTGATATCTTCATAGGACAAAAGAACAGGGCAACAATTCAGCAAATTAAAAACAAAAGAACAGTGATCTTATCCAGCAACAAAAGAATTTGCCCAGTGATATGCTCAACAAAAACAAAAATAATGAAATTAAAATATCAGAGCCATCAGCAAATAATACTAACAAAAATCAGCAAGTAACAAATGATAAATTAAAAATAGAATTATGACAACAAATTGTGAGAAATAAACTGAATTAAAAAAAATAAAACGCTAAGACTTGAAAATTTTTAAAACAGAATCATAACAACAAATTATGACAAATAAAAAGGATTTAGAAACAGAATTAAGAAAAAATAAAAAACCTAAGAGAAGGAAAGATGCAGCGAGAAGCGGAGAGACTGGACGGCGGCGAGTGAGAGAGAGAGAGAGTAGTGAGAGAGTGCTGAGTGAGAATTAGAGTTTTACCGTTTCGTGCTGAGGTTCCCGAAGAGTGAGAGAGCGCGTCCGTTGGAGAATTGAGAGTGAGAGTGAGAGTGAGAGTGAGTGGTTGACGGTTGTAGTCCGTTAGAGCAGAGTGAGAGAGAGTCCCCACATGCATTTTAAGAAGACAGAGTTCCCAAGGACTGAGGGTCCAATAAGAACTTCCACGTGGCAAGTTATTTTAAAATAAATAATTATATAAAATCATAATTAATTAAATAATTATATTAAATAATAAAATCATAATATAGGATTTAGATCCTCTAAATTTTAGATTTTCACTTTAGAAGATAAAGTTAAATCTCTCACCATTGAATGTTTTCTCTCTCATGTTTTCTCTTGGTTCCACCTATGAAATAAATAGTGATAGATCATACTTTACTCTCTAAAATAAATTTCAAAATTTAGAAGATCCAAATTCTTATTATTATGTGTTGGTGGCCTTCACAAAGTATTTGACCCAATGAACAACAAGTGTTTGTACTTTTTTTTTATGGAATTTAGTTAACATGTAGATGTTGATATTATTACTAAACCGTTTATTCTTATTTTATTTATATTTTATTAGACCCCATTTTTTATATTGGGTCTCTACAGAGTCATGAATTATTTATGTTTAGAAATTAAAAATTTTTAACATCATACTATTCATCTAAACATGCAATTACATTTTATACAACAAAAGTAGATAATATAAGTGTATAATAATATTTCAAGTGTATAAAAACCTTCCTCTAGATTTGAATAGATTTAAACAGAATGTGTGTTCCTATCTATTAATAGGTTTTGATGGACATTGCCAGAATCATTCATGATATCTTCAATGTTCGCATAGATGAAACCTAGGAATTTATTTGCCGGTTGCATCCTGATATCTTCATAGGACAAAAGAACAGGGCAACAATTCAACAAATTAAAAATAAAAGAACAGTGATCTTATCCAGCAACAAAAGAATTTGCCCAGTGATATGTTCAACATGTAACACCCTAACTACCAAAGTTCACGCTTCCGGCTGCGCTACTCTGATAGCTCGGACATTACGACGACTCTTATACTATTTATTACTAAAATATGAGCCTGTTTGAAACTTTAAACCGCAAATACCGTTCCCAAAAATACTTTCGTTCGATAACGTACATCCAAGGAAACCATACAACTTACAAAACTCATGAAGAGTACATCCATATATATACATACATATACAAATAATATTACAGACATTAACCAATACAATTCCTATCCCTCTTATAGAATATATCAAGATAAAGGCGAGGGTACAATAATTAATAAGCTAAATCAATACAGAACATCACAACAATAACTAAATAAATTCTTCGTAACTTCTGCGCCCATATCCTGAAAGGGGAAAAATGTAAGGGGTGAGAACATCATCCTCGAAAGGGTTCTCAGTAGAGGGTTTTTAGGAATTACTGTAATAGGATACATGAAGATAAACCGTACCAGTGATTATTAACCATCTTATGCCTCTTTTCAAAAACAACAGTTTACGATAAACGTAAAGTCAGAAATCTTTTCTGAAAGAGGAACCGTTCAATTCTCAAAACATCAAAGCATTTCAAAAAGGTTTATCTATACTGAACCAAAATAACCTTTCATATCTTATTCCAAAGCAGAACCACAAAACCGAAATCAACCACCGGTCCATCTCATTCAACCACGGCCCTAGGCCCAAACAATTCAACCACAACCAATCCACCACAATCCAACATAGTTCCAGAAGCAAACACAAGTAGGAAGATACAAACACAAACAAACAGTTATTGCAAGTAGAACAATTAGCAGTTAATCACATAAGCAAACCAAGTACAATATGCATACCCAAACAATGTCACATAGATGCATATGATGCATGCCTGTCCCTAGTGGCTGATGATATCATCTGTCGGTTATAGAGCCAACCCGACAAGTCCTGGTAGCTAACCATTGGACTGTCCCTCTGTCGCGCATCCCCAACTCAAGTTATACTCATCATAAACTTTATCATAAACATGATCCATATCCATCACCCTCACTGGTGAATATTTCGGGGGCGAGCTCATCCGGGACTTTCACAGTGCCCGGCCACACTTACGACATAGGGTCAACAGAGTATCAAGTCTCAACCTGGAGCACGTGGTGGCTAGCCACTGCTACTACCCAGGGAAACCCTCAACTCCGATAGTGGAAGTGCAAACATCACAACTTATCAATATCTCAGCATAAATGCTTTCATTCTCAATCATGGATCAACATCCATCTCAGCCATCCGGCTCACGGTTCAATCCAGAACCAGCCAATATTAATAATCACACGCAGCCATTCCGGCTCACGGTTCAATCCAGAACCAGCCAATATTCATATCATTCAAAGCCATTCCGGCTCACAACAAAATAGCACTTCCACATTCAAAATCATCAAATTATGAAATCGGCATTTAAGCCATAAATCATTTTCTCAATTCATTTCACTTTAAAATCAAGTTTCAACTCTTTTCAGCCTTGGCTTTAGAAATCTCGTTTCTCAAATCATCTCAGGCTCATAAGCCAAATTTACTCAAAGTGAGTTCCCTTTTTAAAACAGAGCCACTCTCGGCATTTTCTTTCCAAACTTCCAAACCATGGCAAGTTAAGGATTATTTCAAAGCATTCAAAATCACCCATCCAACAATGGGATTTTATATCAAAAGTTTCTCGGCAGAGTCCCAAGTCTTTAGGGAAGGTCAACCTATATCAATTCCTTAAAATTCATTGAAACTCTTAAAATCATAGATTTCTCGGTTCAAGTAAATAAAACTGAATTTACTATAAAACCGGCCATACCAAATCACAAGTTACAACCCGGTCCAAAAATCAACTCATTTGAAACGAAACCGGTTCATTTGAATCAAACCACTTTCAAGTTTCTTTTTAGAACCCATTTTTCTAACTCTTCCAAAATGCCTCAAACTTGATTAATCAATCAAAAGTCTAGGTTCCTTTGAAATCACTAAAAACTCCTTTTTATTTTAAAATCGATATTGGAGCATCATTCTTTCCTTCAGTGATTCAAACGGTAAAAATAGTTCAGTTCTAAATAAGCCGAACTCAACGTATAAGGTTCATCAAATAAATTAAGCTTGAAAACATAAATATCCTTTTAGTAAATCAAATCATACAATTTCTCAATTCCAACCCTTTTAAATAACCTTACAAACAATTGTAGGATTTTGTAGAAATTTCGGCAGCACCTCCCCTAAAACTTGGACTTTTGCCACCCGGTTCGGGTCCCAACTAAACCATTTCTCATTCCTTTTCAACAGTTCAAAACCAGAAATCAATTTAAAGCAAGCTAAATCCAACAACCGCCTCAGTGGCGTATCTCAAGGATACCATTTCAAAATCAACTCAATATCAATCGATATAACTCATTTCCAAAGCTTTAAAGATACGGTTCAATAACAAATCATTTGTCCAAAACCAAATCAATTAAAATAAACCAGGCTGAATTCAAAAGTGCATTCGACTTTTCACATCATTGAAACAATTGACTCAATTCAAACCAATCCTCAACGGTTTAAACTCAGATTTCAAATCTTTAAAGAATCAACTTCAAAACGTTATATTTCACAAAGCCACACAACAACTCAGCCAAACCAACTTCCATAATCATTCAAGTCAATTAAATAATACATAAGGCAGATACAATCACCAAATACACAATATCTCACATCAGTATCCATATGTAATAATTCCAATACATAAAACATAGTTTTTGGAAAGCGCCCCTACCTCAAAATGCAAATTTCATAACCCAAACGCTTCACCGAGTCCTTTTCGCCTCCACCCAAAATCAAAGGCAGCTTCAAAGCACAGCCCACACATTTTTGCAGCAGCATAAACAGCTCTAATTTACAATAAGCAACCTCGGTTACTAAACCCTAAGAACATTTATTTCGTAAATGCATTAATACACGTACAGAACAATAACGCGAGGATTTCCGAAACATAAATACCTACTCGGATAACAAAACGAGGCGGCTACAACTCCAAGCACAGAATACAAGCACGAATCCACAACCCTATGATGGACAACACCGCAATGCCTCAGCATAAGCTTACAGAGCAGCGACAAAAGGCCTTTCGACTCAGAAATTCTTACCAAAACAGAGGACTCGGTGGCTGTTTCCGGTGACAGAGGCGACGAAGGCCAGGTGCGGCGACCCCCAGTGGCTCTTTCTCCCTCTACGCGACTCAAATGACCGCTGCAGCAACAAGTCGTGACTATGGTATTCTCAGAATTCAAAAGAAATAGAATCCATTAACAAGACCTTACCAACAGTGTTCTTCCGGCGACGAAAATGGCGTTCCCCGGCAGCCAGGCAAGGCGGCACAGTTCCAGACAGCGGAAGTGATAGGGAGCACTGTGGGTATAGCAAACAGCAGCGGTGGCTCCCCAGCTTGCCCTCTGTTCGCGTTCTTTCTCTCGCTCAGACCAGATCGGCAGCGGTTGGGCTCACCAGCAACGACGGCGAGGCCACGCTTCTCCTCGCGACGGCGTCCTCCATCAATGGCGTCAGGGCTCGACAGCAATGCCGGCGACGTGAAAAGGGCTCCGACGCGGTGGCTGGACCTTAGCTCGGCCTCAAATCCGCTCTCTCCTTCGTGCGTCTCTCCTTCCCGCGTGGTCTCCTCGGCGCTGGTGCAGACGGCGACGCAACGCGATGGCTGTCCTGGGCGGCGCAGCGGCGACTAGGGACTGGATGCGACTCCAGTGGTGACGGCGAGGCAGAACGGAGACCAGCAGTGGCTACCCCGTCTCGCGTGCCCTGGCTCGCGCTCTTCCTCTCTTCGTGAAGCGGCGGCAATGGTGGCTCCTTACCGGCGCCGTTCCTCCCGTCTCCCCTCTCCTTCTTCCCGTTTCCTCCTAACCCTTTTCTTTCTTTTGCTTCATTTTACAGCCGTTGCTGCATTTTGGTTTGGGAAAGGGAAGGCGTTTGTTTGCTGCTGGGTTGGGTGAGAAAAACCGGGTCGGGTAACGGGTCGTTGGGTTAGGGTTTCATTTTCAAAAATTAGGGTTAAGGGTAATTTGGTAATTTCAATTAAAATTAGGAATAATATAATAATTGAAATCCAATTTAAATCCAACACTATTTGTATATAGAAAAATACTATTTACTCATCAATTTCACAAATTATTTTCAATAAAATGCCCAAATCCAAAAATTAGAAATAATATACTTAATTTCTTCATTTTCCAAAATAGCAGTAATAATATTTAAAATATTACTTATCTAATCCAAATCATATAAAATCTTTATTATTTCATAACTATCAACTTTATAATTCAAATATAGAAAATAATCCAATAATTATAAAATTAAATAATAATCATAACTCATCTCAAATTCAATAAATCAAAACTTGCCTTAATTATCTTTAATAAAATAATTTCTAAAATTAAGGCTGTAAATAACTATATGATTTGGGACTTACTCAAAAAGACTTTTCAAAGGTTTTGGGTCTTACATTCTACCCACCTTATAAAAATTTTCGCCCTCGAAAATTGATACAAAATGAAAGAAATTCCATAACAGTTCACCCTTGAACACATTCAAGGAAGAAGCAAAAATATCTCAAAATATAATCATATATACGATTTTCAAATACTTTGATTGTCATGAGCTTAAGGATGTAAAGGTAGGAGTGTGATTGCAAAGCAAACGTTACAAGGTAGGCTCAATGCAAAAGTTAGCATGGGTCAATCATGTGATAGAAGGGCAAAGCATCAAAGGCTATAAAACAGGATAGAGTTAAAACGACGTGCTTAACCTCCGCACACTAATCTCATATCAACCTCAAAGTTTCAACTTTCCAACTTCATCAAGCACTTTACAAACCCCAATTTCGATCATTAGCCTGACAACCACAGATCCGTTCGCAAGGAACAAAACGCCCACAAATCATACGTTGCACACCTACCGCTTCAACTTCTGTATACACATCACGTCTTAAAGGACTAACGTATCGCGTTACTACGTCTACAAGTCGCACGTGATATCAAAACAATTCTCGAGTCTACTCAGAAGGATACAAGATTCTAGCAAGGAGAAATGATATCAAGGATAGTACTCATAGATTAGAAAGAATATATCCAATTCCAGATAAACAAGGATGCTCAAGTAATGAAGTTTGCTAGAAATAAATCAATTGACAACTTCAAAGATAACCCTTGGATCAAAGAAGTTCAATAGGATCAACAAGAAAACCAGCGCATCAGTTTGAAACAAACTCAAACTGAGTCGATGAAATATGAGGTTTACAGAAGATAATATTTCAAACCTAAGACAAAGATCACAGAACTCAAGAGCATGATTACAAATATTTTTGAATACATTGTTTTTAAAAGAATCGAAAACTTGCAAGAAAGTCGCCTCGCAGTTTAAAAGAAGGTTAAGCAGTAAACATCCTTCAAAAGAGTAACAAAAACGTAAACGTGGCTTTGCTTTAATATAATTTCATGTTGAAACAGATCATGTAGAATTTTAAAACAAACTGTACACAGATTTTGGCTAAGAGCAAAAGTATTTCCTCAACTATTTTGGAAGATAGTTAGGTGTACAATCTTAATCAAAAGCGATCATAAAACTCGGAAGAGAAATCAAATGCTCGTTCAAAAATCCTCAAAATACATATTCAAACAAGCGTGTATAACATTTATAGCGAGAACAAAAGAGGAGGTTAAACTCTTTTTAGAAAAGAAATCCCGAGGTAAAAATTTTGCTTACAATCTGGTAAGGAAACAAGCGGTGTGTTACAAACAAACAGGTTTCCATTAAACAAGGGAACTTTTTAGAACCTCATTTAAAATAGCGCATGTCAATTTTAAAACAATTTTGTCACAAATCGAACAATGGTTTTCAATCTCAATCAAGCAATAGAAAATAAATTCCATTTAGAACTTCTTCAAAGAGAATTCAAAACTTCTTTAAAAGGTTCAAAACAAGACTCCAAAAGTATACTTGAAATCACCATCTCAGAAGGATATTCAAGAAAATTATGATGTACTTAAAAAGAGTCAGGCCATGCAAGAGAGGGTTTTAAATCAAGGTAGTTCAAACAAGATTCACTAGTCGTGAAACATCCAACAAGCTTCCAATTGACCCAAAAGAAAAGTCGTAGGAAAAGACAACTCAATCATTAGTAATTTCTCAAGAATAAATCTTTAACTAAAAACTTTTGTAAAGATAATGAGAGGATATATAAATGATGCACTATTTGAAAACGAATCAAGCTAACTCACATAAGAATGAGATTCACGAGATTGGAAAAACCAAGATTAATGATAATTTCACAAGATGTAAGAAATTAGTTAAAAACAAAATCAAGTATGACATTGATAGAGATGATAGGTTTAACAAAGAATTTAGTCCGTTCACAAGAAGAAAGCTATGAGTCCAACATTTTCAAAAGAACAACAGTGGCATAAACCATGTAGTATGCTAAATCAAACTCAATTCGAAATAAATTAAGTAAAGTTTATCAAATGAGACTCAACTGGGATAAAAGTGAAAAAAAAAAAAAGCTTTCCTTTCCAAAATTTTGAAAAATATCCAAATACTTAATCAAATGAAGATGTGCATTGGAACTATAGTAAAATTACTAGAAAGTCAAATTGTAATTTAAGGTAAATGTAGTTCCGTAAACCAGTAAACGCACAGGCGATGTATTAGAAATAAATAATCATTAAACTGTATGAGAAATCTTTCAAGTTCCAAATGTGTAGATAAGTATATATCAAATCAACAACAACTTTTGTGAAAATCTCAAAATTAGCTGTAATAAATGTCAAATAAGAGGAAAACCGAATCAACAAATTCTTTAAGAATGAATTCGGAACCCGGAGTTAAAGTCATAGCACATTAAGACAAGTTCAAGGCTATATCAAAGAATACTTGAATCAAGAAGAACTCAAACAGAGGAAGATAGATACAACAAGGATTTCAAACAAGCATATGCAATTGAGATCAAACAAGAATGCATATGAATAGAGAAATAGAGCGGAAACATCAAATTACTTTTCAAGGGAAGTAGCAAACAAGAACTTCAAGTTAGGCTATGAAAGAACTGGTCGACTCGAACAAAATCCAAAACACACAACTGAATAGCCTCGAGAAATAGTTTCCAACGTTCCCAAAACCCGTGATTCACTTTGCTCAAAACTCGCATATTATCTATGATAACTCATTAGTGCTTTCATGTACATAACTCACTAGTATTAAGCCGGCCAAACTTAATATCAGAAATTATGCAACGGAAGACTAACAACGTTAATCAATAGATCGTCATGTGCATAAAGCTCTAATTCTCGTCATTCGACAAGACCTAATACATGACAAACGCTCAGAGTATGCAATTGAAGCATAGTCAGTCCATTCCTCAGGCTCTACAGGAAGAACTGCTCTGATACCATAATGTAACACCCTAACTACCAACGTTCACGCTTCCGGCTGCGCTACTCTGATAGCTCGGACATTACGACGACTCTTATACTATTTATTACTAAAATATGAGCCTGTTTGAAACTTTAAACCGCAAATACCGTTCCCAAAAATACTTTCGTTCGATAACGTACATCCAAGGAAACCATACAACTTACAAAACTCATGAAGAGTACATCCATATATATACATACATATACAAATAATATTACAGACATTAACCAATACAATTCCTATCCCTCTTATAGAATATATCAAGATAAAGGCGAGGGTACAATAATTAATAAGCTAAATCAATACAGAACATCACAACAATAACTAAATAAATTCTTCGTAACTTCTGCGCCCATATCCTGAAAGGGGAAAAATGTAAGGGGTGAGAACATCATCCTCGAAAGGGTTCTCAGTAGAGGGTTTTTAGGAATTACTGTAATAGGATACATGAAGATAAACCGTACCAGTGATTATTAACCATCTTATGCCTCTTTTCAAAAACAACAGTTTACGATAAACGTAAAGTCAGAAATCTTTTCTGAAAGAGGAACCGTTCAATTCTCAAAACATCAAAGCATTTCAAAAAGGTTTATCTATACTGAACCAAAATAACCTTTCATATCTTATTCCAAACCAGAACCACAAAACCGAAATCAACCACCGGTCCATCTCATTCAACCACGGCCCTAGGCCCAAACAATTCAACCACAACCAATCCACCACAATCCAACATAGTTCCAGAAGCAAACACAAGTAGGAAGATACAAACACAAACAAACAGTTATTGCAAGTAGAACAATTAGCAGTTAATCACATAGGCAAACCAAGTACAATATGCATACCCAAACAATGTCACATAGATGCATATGATGCATGCCTGTCCCTAGTGGCTGATGATATCATCTGTCGGTTATAGAGCCAACCCGACAAGTCCTGGTAGCTAACCATTGGACTGTCCCTCTGTCGCGCATCCCCAACTCAAGTTATACTCATCATAAACTTTATCATAAACATGATCCATATCCATCACCCTCACTGGTGAATATTTCGGGGGCGAGCTCATCCGGGACTTTCACAGTGCCCGGCCACACTTACGACATAGGGTCAACAGAGTATCAAGTCTCAACCTGGAGCACGTGGTGGCTAGCCACTGCTACTACCCAGGGAAACCCTCAACTCCGATAGTGGAAGTGCAAACATCACAACTTATCAATATCTCAGCATAAATGCTTTCATTCTCAATCATGGATCAACATCCATCTCAGCCATCCGGCTCACGGTTCAATCCAGAACCAGCCAATATTAATAATCACACGCAGCCATTCCGGCTCACGGTTCAATCCAGAACCAGCCAATATTCATATCATTCAAAGCCATTCCGGCTCACAACAAAATAGCACTTCCACATTCAAAATCATCAAATTATGAAATCGGCATTTAAGCCATAAATCATTTTCTCAATTCATTTCACTTTAAAATCAAGTTTCAACTCTTTTCAGCCTTGGCTTTAGAAATCTCGTTTCTCAAATCATCTCAGGCTCATAAGCCAAATTTACTCAAAGTGAGTTCCCTTTTTAAAACAGAGCCACTCTCGGCATTTTCTTTCCAAACTTCCAAACCATGGCAAGTTAAGGATTATTTCAAAGCATTCAAAATCACCCATCCAACAATGGGATTTTATATCAAAAGTTTCTCGGCAGAGTCCCAAGTCTTTAGGGAAGGTCAACCTATATCAATTCCTTAAAATTCATTGAAACTCTTAAAATCATAGATTTCTCGGTTCAAGTAAATAAAACTGAATTTACTATAAAACCGGCCATACCAAATCACAAGTTACAACCCGGTCCAAAAATCAACTCATTTGAAACGAAACCGGTTCATTTGAATCAAACCACTTTCAAGTTTCTTTTTAGAACCCATTTTTCTAACTCTTCCAAAATGCCTCAAACTTGATTAATCAATCAAAAGTCTAGGTTCCTTTGAAATCACTAAAAACTCCTTTTTATTTTAAAATCGATATTGGAGCATCATTCTTTCCTTCAGTGATTCAAACGGTAAAAATAGTTCAGTTCTAAATAAGCCGAACTCAACGTATAAGGTTCATCAAATAAATTAAGCTTGAAAACATAAATATCCTTTTAGTAAATCAAATCATACAATTTCTCAATTCCAACCCTTTTAAATAACCTTACAAACAATTGTAGGATTTTGTAGAAATTTCGGCAGCACCTCCCCTAAAACTTGGACTTTTGCCACCCGGTTCGGGTCCCAACTAAACCATTTCTCATTCCTTTTCAACAGTTCAAAACCAGAAATCAATTTAAAGCAAGCTAAATCCAACAACCGCCTCAGTGGCGTATCTCAAGGATACCATTTCAAAATCAACTCAATATCAATCGATATAACTCATTTCCAAAGCTTTAAAGATACGGTTCAATAACAAATCATTTGTCCAAAACCAAATCAATTAAAATAAACCAGGCTGAATTCAAAAGTGCATTCGACTTTTCACATCATTGAAACAATTGACTCAATTCAAACCAATCCTCAACGGTTTAAACTCAGATTTCAAATCTTTAAAGAATCAACTTCAAAACGTTATATTTCACAAAGCCACACAACAACTCAGCCAAACCAACTTCCATAATCATTCAAGTCAATTAAATAATACATAAGGCAGATACAATCACCAAATACACAATATCTCACATCAGTATCCATATGTAATAATTCCAATACATAAAACATAGTTTTTGGAAAGCGCCCCTACCTCAAAATGCAAATTTCATAACCCAAACGCTTCACCGAGTCCTTTTCGCCTCCACCCAAAATCAAAGGCAGCTTCAAAGCACAGCCCACACATTTTTGCAGCAGCATAAACAGCTCTAATTTACAATAAGCAACCTCGGTTACTAAACCCTAAGAACATTTATTTCGTAAATGCATTAATACACGTACAGAACAATAACGCGAGGATTTCCGAAACATAAATACCTACTCGGATAACAAAACGAGGCGGCTACAACTCCAAGCACAGAATACAAGCACGAATCCACAACCCTATGATGGACAACACCGCAATGCCTCAGCATAAGCTTACAGAGCAGCGACAAAAGGCCTTTCGACTCAGAAATTCTTACCAAAACAGAGGACTCGGTGGCTGTTTCCGGTGACAGAGGCGACGAAGGCCAGGTGCGGCGACCCCCAGTGGCTCTTTCTCCCTCTACGCGACTCAAATGACCGCTGCAGCAACAAGTCGTGACTATGGTATTCTCAGAATTCAAAAGAAATAGAATCCATTAACAAGACCTTACCAACAGTGTTCTTCCGGCGACGAAAATGGCGTTCCCCGGCAGCCAGGCAAGGCGGCACAGTTCCAGACAGCGGAAGTGATAGGGAGCACTGTGGGTATAGCAAACAGCAGCGGTGGCTCCCCAGCTTGCCCTCTGTTCGCGTTCTTTCTCTCGCTCAGACCAGATCGGCAGCGGTTGGGCTCACCAGCAACGACGGCGAGGCCACGCTTCTCCTCGCGACGGCGTCCTCCATCAATGGCGTCAGGGCTCGACAGCAATGCCGGCGACGTGAAAAGGGCTCCGACGCGGTGGCTGGACCTTAGCTCGGCCTCAAATCCGCTCTCTCCTTCGTGCGTCTCTCCTTCCCGCGCGGTCTCCTCGGCGCTGGTGCAGACGGCGACGCAACGCGATGGCTGTCCTGGGCGGCGCAGCGGCGACTAGGGACTGGATGCGACTCCAGTGGTGACGGCGAGGCAGAACGGAGACCAGCAGTGGCTACCCCGTCTCGCGTGCCCTGGCTCGCGCTCTTCCTCTCTTCGTGAAGCGGCGGCAATGGTGGCTCCTTACCGGCGCCGTTCCTCCCGTCTCCCCTCTCCTTCTTCCCGTTTCCTCCTAACCCTTTTCTTTCTTTTGCTTCATTTTACAGCCGTTGCTGCATTTTGGTTTGGGAAAGGGAAGGCGTTTGTTTGCTGCTGGGTTGGGTGAGAAAAACCGGGTCGGGTAACGGGTCGTTGGGTTAGGGTTTCATTTTCAAAAATTAGGGTTAAGGGTAATTTGGTAATTTCAATTAAAATTAGGAATAATATAATAATTGAAATCCAATTTAAATCCAACACTATTTGTATATAGAAAAATACTATTTACTCATCAATTTCACAAATTATTTTCAATAAAATGCCCAAATCCAAAAATTAGAAATAATATACTTAATTTCTTCATTTTCCAAAATAGCAGTAATAATATTTAAAATATTACTTATCTAATCCAAATCATATAAAATCTTTATTATTTCATAACTATCAACTTTATAATTCAAATATAGAAAATAATCCAATAATTATAAAATTAAATAATAATCATAACTCATCTCAAATTCAATAAATCAAAACTTGCCTTAATTATCTTTAATAAAATAATTTCTAAAATTAAGGCTGTAAATAACTATATGATTTGGGACTTACTCAAAAAGACTTTTCAAAGGTTTTGGGTCTTACATTCTACCCACCTTATAAAAATTTTCGCCCTCGAAAATTGATACAAAATGAAAGAAATTCCATAACAGTTCACCCTTGAACACATTCAAGGAAGAAGCAAAAATATCTCAAAATATAATCATATATACGATTTTCAAATACTTTGATTGTCATGAGCTTAAGGATGTAAAGGTAGGAGTGTGATTGCAAAGCAAACGTTACAAGGTAGGCTCAATGCAAAAGTTAGCATGGGTCAATCATGTGATAGAAGGGCAAAGCATCAAAGGCTATAAAACAGGATAGAGTTAAAACGACGTGCTTAACCTCCGCACACTAATCTCATATCAACCTCAAAGTTTCAACTTTCCAACTTCATCAAGCACTTTACAAACCCCAATTTCGATCATTAGCCTGACAACCACAGATCCGTTCGCAAGGAACAAAACGCCCACAAATCATACGTTGCACACCTACCGCTTCAACTTCTGTATACACATCACGTCTTAAAGGACTAACGTATCGCGTTACTACGTCTACAAGTCGCACGTGATATCAAAACAATTCTCGAGTCTACTCAGAAGGATACAAGATTCTAGCAAGGAGAAATGATATCAAGGATAGTACTCATAGATTAGAAAGAATATATCCAATTCCAGATAAACAAGGATGCTCAAGTAATGAAGTTTGCTAGAAATAAATCAATTGACAACTTCAAAGATAACCCTTGGATCAAAGAAGTTCAATAGGATCAACAAGAAAACCAGCGCATCAGTTTGAAACAAACTCAAACTGAGTCGATGAAATATGAGGTTTACAGAAGATAATATTTCAAACCTAAGACAAAGATCACAGAACTCAAGAGCATGATTACAAATATTTTTGAATACATTGTTTTTAAAAGAATCGAAAACTTGCAAGAAAGTCGCCTCGCAGTTTAAAAGAAGGTTAAGCAGTAAACATCCTTCAAAAGAGTAACAAAAACGTAAACGTGGCTTTGCTTTAATATAATTTCATGTTGAAACAGATCATGTAGAATTTTAAAACAAACTGTACACAGATTTTGGCTAAGAGCAAAAGTATTTCCTCAACTATTTTGGAAGATAGTTAGGTGTACAATCTTAATCAAAAGCGATCATAAAACTCGGAAGAGAAATCAAATGCTCGTTCAAAAATCCTCAAAATACATATTCAAACAAGCGTGTATAACATTTATAGCGAGAACAAAAGAGGAGGTTAAACTCTTTTTAGAAAAGAAATCCCGAGGTAAAAATTTTGCTTACAATCTGGTAAGGAAACAAGCGGTGTGTTACAAACAAACAGGTTTCCATTAAACAAGGGAACTTTTTAGAACCTCATTTAAAATAGCGCATGTCAATTTTAAAACAATTTTGTCACAAATCGAACAATGGTTTTCAATCTCAATCAAGCAATAGAAAATAAATTCCATTTAGAACTTCTTCAAAGAGAATTCAAAACTTCTTTAAAAGGTTCAAAATAAGACTCCAAAAGTATACTTGAAATCACCATCTCAGAAGGATATTCAAGAAAATTATGATGTACTTAAAAAGAGTCAGGCCATGCAAGAGAGGGTTTTAAATCAAGGTAGTTCAAACAAGATTCACTAGTCGTGAAACATCCAACAAGCTTCCAATTGACCCAAAAGAAAAGTCGTAGGAAAAGACAACTCAATCATTAGTAATTTCTCAAGAATAAATCTTTAACTAAAAACTTTTGTAAAGATAATGAGAGGATATATAAATGATGCACTATTTGAAAACGAATCAAGCTAACTCACATAAGAATGAGATTCACGAGATTGGAAAAACCAAGATTAATGATAATTTCACAAGATGTAAGAAATTAGTTAAAAACAAAATCAAGTATGACATTGATAGAGATGATAGGTTTAACAAAGAATTTAGTCCGTTCACAAGAAGAAAGCTATGAGTCCAACATTTTCAAAAGAACAACAGTGGCATAAACCATGTAGTATGCTAAATCAAACTCAATTCGAAATAAATTAAGTAAAGTTTATCAAATGAGACTCAACTGGGATAAAAGTGAAAAAAAAAAAAGCTTTCCTTTCCAAAATTTTGAAAAATATCCAAATACTTAATCAAATGAAGATGTGCATTGGAACTATAGTAAAATTACTAGAAAGTCAAATTGTAATTTAAGGTAAATGTAGTTCCGTAAACCAGTAAACGCACAGGCGATGTATTAGAAATAAATAATCATTAAACTGTATGAGAAATCTTTCAAGTTCCAAATGTGTAGATAAGTATATATCAAATCAACAACAACTTTTGTGAAAATCTCAAAATTAGCTGTAATAAATGTCAAATAAGAGGAAAACCGAATCAACAAATTCTTTAAGAATGAATTCGGAACCCGGAGTTAAAGTCATAGCACATTAAGACAAGTTCAAGGCTATATCAAAGAATACTTGAATCAAGAAGAACTCAAACAGAGGAAGATAGATACAACAAGGATTTCAAACAAGCATATGCAATTGAGATCAAACAAGAATGCATATGAATAGAGAAATAGAGCGGAAACATCAAATTACTTTTCAAGGGAAGTAGCAAACAAGAACTTCAAGTTAGGCTATGAAAGAACTGGTCGACTCGAACAAAATCCAAAACACACAACTGAATAGCCTCGAGAAATAGTTTCCAACGTTCCCAAAACCCGTGATTCACTTTGCTCAAAACTCGCATATTATCTATGATAACTCATTAGTGCTTTCATGTACATAACTCACTAGTATTAAGCCGGCCAAACTTAATATCAGAAATTATGCAACGGAAGACTAACAACGTTAATCAATAGATCGTCATGTGCATAAAGCTCTAATTCTCGTCATTCGACAAGACCTAATACATGACAAACGCTCAGAGTATGCAATTGAAGCATAGTCAGTCCATTCCTCAGGCTCTACAGGAAGAACTGCTCTGATACCATAATGTAACACCCTAACTACCAAAGTTCACGCTTCCGGCTGCGCTACTCTGATAGCTCGGACATTACGACGACTCTTATACTATTTATTACTAAAATATGAGCCTGTTTGAAACTTTAAACCGCAAATACCGTTCCCAAAAATACTTTCGTTCGATAACGTACATCCAAGGAAACCATACAGCTTACAAAACTCATGAAGAGTACATCCATATATATACATACATATACAAATAATATTACAGACATTAACCAATACAATTCCTATCCCTCTTATAGAATATATCAAGATAAAGGCGAGGGTACAATAATTAATAAGCTAAATCAATACAGAACATCACAACAATAACTAAATAAATTCTTCGTAACTTCTGCGCCCATATCCTGAAAGGGGAAAAATGTAAGGGGTGAGAACATCATCCTCGAAAGGGTTCTCAGTAGAGGGTTTTTAGGAATTACTGTAATAGGATACATGAAGATAAACCGTACCAGTGATTATTAACCATCTTATGCCTCTTTTCAAAAACAACAGTTTACGATAAACGTAAAGTCAGAAATCTTTTCTGAAAGAGGAACCGTTCAATTCTCAAAACATCAAAGCATTTCAAAAAGGTTTATCTATACTGAACCAAAATAACCTTTCATATCTTATTCCAAACCAGAACCACAAAACCGAAATCAACCACCGGTCCATCTCATTCAACCACGGCCCTAGGCCCAAACAATTCAACCACAACCAATCCACCACAATCCAACATAGTTCCAGAAGCAAACACAAGTAGGAAGATACAAACACAAACAAACAGTTATTGCAAGTAGAACAATTAGCAGTTAATCACATAGGCAAACCAAGTACAATATGCATACCCAAACAATGTCACATAGATGCATATGATGCATGCCTGTCCCTAGTGGCTGATGATATCATCTGTCGGTTATAGAGCCAACCCGACAAGTCCTGGTAGCTAACCATTGGACTGTCCCTCTGTCGCGCATCCCCAACTCAAGTTATACTCATCATAAACTTTATCATAAACATGATCCATATCCATCACCCTCACTGGTGAATATTTCGGGGGCGAGCTCATCCGGGACTTTCACAGTGCCCGGCCACACTTACGACATAGGGTCAACAGAGTATCAAGTCTCAACCTGGAGCACGTGGTGGCTAGCCACTGCTACTACCCAGGGAAACCCTCAACTCCGATAGTGGAAGTGCAAACATCACAACTTATCAATATCTCAGCATAAATGCTTTCATTCTCAATCATGGATCAACATCCATCTCAGCCATCCGGCTCACGGTTCAATCCAGAACCAGCCAATATTAATAATCACACGCAGCCATTCCGGCTCACGGTTCAATCCAGAACCAGCCAATATTCATATCATTCAAAGCCATTCCGGCTCACAACAAAACAGCACTTCCACATTCAAAATCATCAAATTATGAAATCGGCATTTAAGCCATAAATCATTTTCTCAATTCATTTCACTTTAAAATCAAGTTTCAACTCTTTTCAGCCTTGGCTTTAGAAATCTCGTTTCTCAAATCATCTCAGGCTCATAAGCCAAATTTACTCAAAGTGAGTTCCCTTTTTAAAACAGAGCCACTCTCGGCATTTTCTTTCCAAACTTCCAAACCATGGCAAGTTAAGGATTATTTCAAAGCATTCAAAATCACCCATCCAACAATGGGATTTTATATCAAAAGTTTCTCGGCAGAGTCCCAAGTCTTTAGGGAAGGTCAACCTATATCAATTCCTTAAAATTCATTGAAACTCTTAAAATCATAGATTTCTCGGTTCAAGTAAATAAAATTGAATTTACTATAAAACCGGCCATACCAAATCACAAGTTACAACCCGGTCCAAAAATCAACGCATTTGAAACGAAACCGGTTCATTTGAATCAAACCACTTTCAAGTTTCTTTTTAGAACCCATTTTTCTAACTCTTCCAAAATGCCTCAAACTTGATTAATCAATCAAAAGTCTAGGTTCCTTTGAAATCACTAAAAACTCCTTTTTAATTTAAAATCGATATTGGAGCATCATTCTTTCCTTCAGTGATTCAAACGGTAAAAATAGTTCAGTTCTAAATAAGCCGAACTCAACGTATAAGGTTCATCAAATAAATTAAGCTTGAAAACATAAATATCCTTTTAGTAAATCAAATCATACAATTTCTCAATTCCAACCCTTTTAAATAACCTTACAAACAATTGTAGGATTTTGTAGAAATTTCGGCAGCACCTCCCCTAAAACTTGGACTTTTGCCACCCGGTTCGGGTCCCAACTAAACCATTTCTCATTCCTTTTCAACAGTTCAAAACCAGAAATCAATTTAAAGCAAGCTAAATCCAACAACCGCCTCAGTGGCGTATCTCAAGGATACCATTTCAAAATCAACTCAATATCAATCGATATAACTCATTTCCAAAGCTTTAAAGATACGGTTCAATAACAAATCATTTGTCCAAAACCAAATCAATTAAAATAAACCAGGCTGAATTCAAAAGTGCATTCGACTTTTCACATCATTGAAACAATTGACTCAATTCAAACCAATCCTCAACGGTTTAAACTCAGATTTCAAATCTTTAAAGAATCAACTTCAAAACGTTATATTTCACAAAGCCACACAACAACTCAGCCAAACCAACTTCCATAATCATTCAAGTCAATTAAATAATACATAAGGCAGATACAATCACCAAATACACAATATCTCACATCAGTATCCATATGTAATAATTCCAATACATAAAACATAGTTTTGGAAAGCGCCCCTACCTCAAAATGCAAATTTCATAACCCAAACGCTTCACCGAGTCCTTTTCGCCTCCACCCAAAATCAAAGGCAGCTTCAAAGCACAGCCCACACATTTTTGCAGCAGCATAAACAGCTCTAATTTACAATAAGCAACCTCGGTTACTAAACCCTAAGAACATTTATTTCGTAAATGCATTAATACACGTACAGAACAATAACGCGAGGATTTCCGAAACATAAATACCTACTCGGATAACAAAACGAGGCGGCTACAACTCCAAGCACAGAATACAAGCACGAATCCACAACCCTATGATGGACAACACCGCAATGCCTCAGCATAAGCTTACAGAGCAGCGACAAAAGGCCTTTCGACTCAGAAATTCTTACCAAAACAGAGGACTCGGTGGCTGTTTCCGGTGACAGAGGCGACGAAGGCCAGGTGCGGCGACCCCCAGTGGCTCTTTCTCCCTCTACGCGACTCAAATGACCGCTGCAGCAACAAGTCGTGACTATGGTATTCTCAGAATTCAAAAGAAATAGAATCCATTAACAAGACCTTACCAACAGTGTTCTTCCGGCGACGAAAATGGCGTTCCCCGGCAGCCAGGCAAGGCGGCACAGTTCCAGACAGCGGAAGTGATAGGGAGCACTGTGGGTATAGCAAACAGCAGCGGTGGCTCCCCAGCTTGCCCTCTGTTCGCGTTCTTTCTCTCGCTCAGACCAGATCGGCAGCGGTTGGGCTCACCAGCAACGACGGCGAGGCCACGCTTCTCCTCGCGACGGCGTCCTCCATCAATGGCGTCAGGGCTCGACAGCAATGCCGGCGACGTGAAAAGGGCTCCGACGCGGTGGCTGGACCTTAGCTCGGCCTCAAATCCGCTCTCTCCTTCGTGCGTCTCTCCTTCCCGCGCGGTCTCCTCGGCGCTGGTGCAGACGGCGACGCAACGCGATGGCTGTCCTGGGCGGCGCAGCGGCGACTAGGGACTGGATGCGACTCCAGTGGTGACGGCGAGGCAGAACGGAGACCAGCAGTGGCTACCCCGTCTCGCGTGCCCTGGCTCGCGCTCTTCCTCTCTTCGTGAAGCGGCGGCAATGGTGGCTCCTTACCGGCGCCGTTCCTCCCGTCTCCCCTCTCCTTCTTCCCGTTTCCTCCTAACCCTTTTCTTTCTTTTGCTTCATTTTACAGCCGTTGCTGCATTTTGGTTTGGGAAAGGGAAGGCGTTTGTTTGCTGCTGGGTTGGGTGAGAAAAACCGGGTCGGGTAACGGGTCGTTGGGTTAGGGTTTCATTTTCAAAAATTAGGGTTAAGGGTAATTTGGTAATTTCAATTAAAATTAGGAATAATATAATAATTGAAATCCAATTTAAATCCAACACTATTTGTATATAGAAAAATACTATTTACTCATCAATTTCACAAATTATTTTCAATAAAATGCCCAAATCCAAAAATTAGAAATAATATACTTAATTTCTTCATTTTCCAAAATAGCAGTAATAATATTTAAAATATTACTTATCTAATCCAAATCATATAAAATCTTTATTATTTCATAACTATCAACTTTATAATTCAAATATAGAAAATAATCCAATAATTATAAAATTAAATAATAATCATAACTCATCTCAAATTCAATAAATCAAAACTTGCCTTAATTATCTTTAATAAAATAATTTCTAAAATTAAGGCTGTAAATAACTATATGATTTGGGACTTACTCAAAAAGACTTTTCAAAGATTTTGGGTCTTACACAAGAAAAACAAAAACAATGAAATTAAAAGATCAGAGCCATCAGCAAATAATACTAACAAAAATCAGCAAGTAACAAATGATAAATTAAAAATAGAATTATGACAACAAATTGTGGGAAATAAACTGAATTAAAAAAATAAAACGCTAAGACTTGAAAATTTTTAAAACAGAATCATAACAACAAATTATGACAAATAAAAAGGATTTAGAAACAGAATTAAGAAAAAATCAAAAATCTAAGAGAAGGAAAGATGCAGCGAGAAGCGGAGAGACTGGACGGCGGCGCGTGAGAGAGAGAGAGTAGTGAGAGAGTGCTGAGTGAGAATTAGAGTTTTACTGTTTCGTGCTGAGGTTCCCGAAGAGTGAGAGAGTGCGTCCGTTGGAGAATTGAGAGTGAGAGTGAGAGTGAGAGTGAGTGGTTGACGGTTGTAGTCCGTTAGAGCAGAGTGAGAGAGAGTCCCCACATGCATTTCAAGAAGGCAGAGTTCCCAAGGACTGAGGGTCCAATAAGAACTTCCACGTGGCAAGTTATTTTAAAATAAATAATTATATAAAATCATAATAAATTAAATAATTATATTAAATAATAAAATCATAATTATTATTATTAGGATTTAGATACTCTAAATTTTAGATTTTCACTTTACAAGATAAAGTTAAATCTCTCACCATTAAATGTTTTCTCTCTCATGTTTTCTCTTGGTTCCACCTATGAAATAAATGGTGATAGATCATACTTTACTCTCTAAAATAAATTTCAAAATTTAGAAGTTCCAAATTCTTATTATTATGTGTTGGTGGCCTTCACAAAGTATTTGACCCGATGAACAACAAGTGTTTGTACTTTTTTTTTATGGAATTTAGTTAACATGTAGATGTTGATATTATTACTAAACCGTTTATTCTTATTTTATTTATATTTTATTAGACCCCATTTTTTATATTGGGTCTCTATAGAGTCATGAATTATTTATGTTTAGAAATTAAAAATTTTTAACATCATACCATTCATCTAAACATGCAATTACATTTTATACAACAAAAGTAGATAATATAAGTGTATAATAATATTTCAAGTGTATAAAAACCTTCCTCTAGATTTGAACAGATTTAAACAGAATGTGTGTTCCTATCTATTAATAGGTTTTGATGGACATTGCCAGAATCATTCATGATATCTTCAATGTTCGCGTAGATGAAACCTAGGAATTTATTTGCCGGTTGCATCCTGATATCTTCATAGGACAAAAGAAGAGGGCAACAATTCAGCAAATTAAAAACAAAAGAACAGTGATCTTATCCAGCAACAAAAGAATTTGCCCAGTGATATGTTCAACAAAAACAAAAACAATGAAATTAAAAGATCAGAGCCATCAGCAAATAATACTAACAAAAATCAGCAAGTAATAAATGATAAATTAAAAATAGAATTATGACAACAAATTGTGAGAAATAAACTGAATTAAAAAAAATAAAACGCTAAGACTTGAAAATTTTTAAAACAGAATCATAACAACAAATTATGACAAATAAAAAGGATTTAGAAACAGAATTAAAAAAAATAAAAAACCTAAGAGAAGGAAAGATGCAGCGAGAAGCGGAGAGACTGGACGGCGGCGAGTGAGAGAGAGAGAGAGAGAGTAGTGAGAGAGTGCTGAGTGAGAATTAGAGTTTTACCGTTTCGTGCTGAGGTTCCCGAAGAGTGAGAGAGTGCGTCTGTTGGAGAATTGAGAGTGAGAGTGAGAGTGAGAGTGAGTGGTTGACGGTTGTAGTCCATTAGAGCAGAGTGAGAGAGTCCCCACATGCATTTTAAGAAGACAGAGTTCCCAAGGACTGAGGGTCCAATAAGAACTTCCACGTGGCAAGTTATTTTAAAATAAATAATTATATAAAATCATAATTAATTAAATAATTATATTAAATAATAAAATCATAATTATTATTATTAGGATTTAGATCCTCTAAATTTTAGATTTTCACTTTAGAAGATAAAGTTAAATCTCTCACCATTGAATGTTTTCTCTCTCATGTTTTCTCTTGGTTCCACCTATGAAATAAATAGTGATAGATCATACTTTACTCTCTAAAATAAATTTTAAAATTTAGAAGATCCAAATTCTTATTATTATGTGTTGGTGGCCTTCACAAAGTATTTGACCCGATGAACAACAAGTGTTTGTACTTTTTTTTATGGAATTTAGTTAACATGTAGATGTTGATATTATTACTAAACCATTTATTCTTATTTTATTTATATTTTATTAGACCCCATTTTTTAAATTGGGTCTCTACAGAGTCATGAATTATTTATGTTTAGAAATTAAAAATTTTTAACATCATACAATTCATCTAAAGATGCAATTACATTTTATACAACAAAAGTAGATAATATAAGTGTATAATAATATTTCAAGTGTATAAAAACCTTTCTCTAGATTTGAACAGATTTAAACAGAATTTGTGTTCTTATCTATTAATAGGTTTTGATGGACATTGCCGGAATCATTCATGATATCTTCAATGTTCGCATAGATGAAACCTAGGAATTTATTTGCCGGTTGCATCCTGATATCTTCATAGGACAAAAGAACAGGGCAACAATTCAGCAAATTAAAAACAAAAGAACAGTGATCTTATCCAGCAACAAAAGAATTTGCCCAGTGATATGTTCAACAAAAACAAAAACAATGAAATTAAAAGATCTGAGCCATCAGCAAATAATACTAACAAAAATCAGCAAGTAACAAATGATAAATTAAAAATAGAATTATGACAACGAATTGTGAGAAATAAACGGAATTAAAAAAAATAAAACGCTAAGACTTGAAAATTTTTAAAACAGAATCATAACAACAAATTATGACAAATAAAAAGGATTTAGAAACAGAATTAAGAAAAAATCAAAAACCTAAGAGAAGGAAAGATGCAGCGAGAAGCGGAGAGACTGGACGACGACGGGTGAGAGAGAGAGAGAGAGTAGTAAGAGAGGGCTGAGTGAGAATTAGAGTTTTACCGTTTCGTGCTGAGGTTCCCGAAGAGTGAGAGAGTGCGTCCGTTGGAGAATTGAGAGTGAGAGTGAGTGGTTGACGGTTGTAATCCGTTAGAGTAGAGTGAGAGAGAGTCCCCACATGCATTTCAAGAAGACAGAGTTCCCAAAGACTGAGGGTCCAATAAGAACTTCCACGTGGCAAGTTATTTTAAAATAAATAATTATATAAAATCATAAATAATTAAATAATTATATTAAATAATAAAATCATAATTATTATTATTAGGATTTAGATCCTTTAAATTTTAGATTTTCACTTTAAAAGATAAAGTTAAATCTCTCACCATTGAATGTTTTCTCTCTCATGTTTTCTCTTGGTTCCACCTATGAAATAAATGGTGATAGATCATACTTTACTCTCTAAAATAAATTTCAAAATTTAGAAGATCCAAATTCATATTATTATGTGTTGGTAGCCTTCACAAAGTATTTGACCCGATGAACAACAAGTGTTTGTACTTTTTTTTTATGGAATTTAGTTAACATGTAGATGTTGATATTATTACTAAACCGTTTATTCTTATTTTATTTATATTTTATTAGACCCCATTTTTTATATTGGGTCTCTACAGAGTCATGAATTATTTATGTTTAGAAATTAAAAATTTTTAACATCATACCATTCATCTAAACATGCAATTACATTTTATACAACAAAAGTAGATAATATAAGTGTATAATAATATTTCAAGTGTATAAAAACCGTCCTCTAGATTTGAACAGATTTAAACAGAATGTGTGTTCTTATCTATTAATAGGTTTTGATGGACATTGCCGGAATCATTCATGATATCTTCAATGTTTTCATAGATGAAACCTAGGAATTTATTTGCCGGTTGCATCCTGATATCTTCATAGGACAAAAGAACAGGGCAATAATTCAGCAAATTAAAAACAAAAGAACAATGATCTTATCCAGCAACAAAAGAATTTGCCCAGTGATATGTTCAACAAAAAAAAAACAATGAAATTAAAAGATCAGAGCCATCAGCAAATAATACTAACAAAAATCAGCAAGTAATAAATGATAAATTAAAAATAGAATTATGACAACAAATTGTGAGAAATAAACTGAATTAAAAAAATAAAACGCTAAGACTTGAAAATTTTTAAAACAGAATCATAACAACAAATTATGACAAATAAAAAGGATTTAGAAACAGAATTAAGAAAAAATCAAAAACCTAAGAGAAGGAAAGATGCAGCGAGAAGCGGAGAGACTGGACGACGGCGAGTGAGATAGAGAGAGAGAGAGTAGTGAGAGAGTGCTGAGTAAGAATTAGAGTTTTACCGTTTCGTGCTGAGGTTCCCGAAGAGTGAGAGAGTGCGTCCGTTGGAGAATTGAGAGTGAGAGTGAGAGTGAGAGTGAGTGGTTGATGGTTGTAGTCCGTTAGAGCAGAGTGAGAGAGAGTCCCCACATGCATTTCAAGAAGACAGAGTTCCCAAGGACTGAGGGTCCAATAAGAACTTCCACGTGGCAAGTTATTTTAAAATAAATAATTATATAAAATCATAAATAATTAAATAATTATATTAAATAATAAAATCATAATTATTATTACTAGGATTTAGATCCTCTAAATTTTAGATTTTCACTTTAGAAGATAAAGTTAAATATCTCACCATTGAATGTTTTCTCTCTCATGTTTTCTCTTGGTTCTACCTATGAAATAAATGGTGATAGATCATACTTTACTCTCTAAAATAAATTTCAAAATTTAGAAGATCCAAATTCTTATTATTATGTGTTGGTGGCCTTCACAAAGTATTTGACCCGATCAACAACAAGTGTTTGTACTTTTTTTATGGAATTTAGTTAACATGTAGATGTTGATATTATTACTAAACCGTTTATTCTTATTTTATTTATATTTTATTAGACCCCATTTTTTATATTGGGTCTCTACAGAGTCATGAATTATTTATGTTTAGAAATTAAAAATTTTTAACATCATACCATTCATCTAAACATGCAATTACATTTTATACAACAAAAGTAGATAATATAAGTGTATAATAATATTTCAAGTGTAAAAAAACCTTCCTCTAGATTTGAACAGATTTAAACAGAATGTGTGTTCTTATCTATTAATAGGTTTTGATGGACATTGCCGGAATCATTCATGATATCTTCAATGTTCACATAGATGAAACCTAGGAATTTATTTGCCAATTGCATCCTGATATCTTCATAAGACAAAAGAACAGGGCAACAATTCAGCAAATTAAAAACAAAAGAACAATGATCTTATCCAGCAACAAAAGAATTTGCTCAGTGATATGTTCAACAAAAACAAAAACAATGAAATTAAAAGATCAGAGCCATCAGCAAATAATACTAACAAAAATCAGCAAGTAACAAATGATAAATTAAAAATAGAATTATGACAAAAATTGTGAGAAATAAACTGAATTTAAAAAAATAAAACTCTAAGACTTGAAAATTTTTAAAACAGAATCATAACAACAAATTATGACAAATAAAAAGTATTTAGAAACAGAATTAAGAAAAAATCAAAAACCTAAGAGAAGGAAAGATGCAGCGAGAAGCGGAGAGACTGGACGGCGGCGAGTGAGAGAGAGAGAGAGAGAGAGAGAGAGAGAGAGAGAGTAGGGAGAGAGTGCTGAGTGAGAATTAGAGTTTTACCGTTTCGTGCTGAGGTTCCCGAAGAGTGAGAGAGTGCGTCCGTTGCAGAATTGAGAGTGAGAGTGAGAGTGAGAGTGAGTGGTTGACGGTTGTAGTCCGTTAGAGCAGAGTGAGAGAGAGTCCCCACATGCATTTCAAGAAGACAGAGTTCCCAAGGACTGAGGGTCCAATAAGAACTTCCACATGGCAAGTTATTTTAAAATAAATAATTATATAAAATAATAATTAATTAAATAATTATATTAAATAATAAAATCATAATTATTAGTATTAGGATTTAGATCCTCTAAATTTTAGATTTTCACTTTAGAAGATAAAGTTAAATCTCTCACCATTGAATGTTTTCTCTCTCATGTTTTCTCTTGGTTCCACCTATGAAATAAATGGTGATAGATCATACTTTACTCTCTAAAATAAATTTCAAAATTTAGAAGATCTAAATTCTTATTATTATGTGTTGGTGGCCTTCACAAAGTATTTGACACGATGAACAACAAGTGTTTGTACTTTTTTTTATGGAATTTAGTTAGCATGTAGATGTTGATATTATTACAAAAGCGTTTATTCTTATTTTATTTATATTTTATTAGACCCCATTTTTTATATTGGGTCTCTACAGAGTCATGAATTATTTATGTTTAGAAATTAAAAATTTTTAACATCATACCATTCATCTAAACATGCAATTACATTTTATACAACAAAAGTAGATAATATAAGTGTATAATAATATTTCAATTGTATAAAAACCTTCCTCTAGATTTGAACAGATTTAAACAAAATGTGTGTTCTTATCTATTAATAGGTTTTGATGGACATTGCCGGAATCATTCATGATATCTTCAATGTTCACATAGATGAAACCTAGGAATTTATTTGCCAATTGCATCCTGATATCTTCATAAGACAAAAGAACAGGGCAACAATTCAGCAAATTAAAAACAAAAGAACAATGATCTTATCCAGCAACAAAAGAATTTGCCCATTGATATGTTCAACAAAAACAAAAACAATGAAATTAAAAGATCAGAGCCATCAGCAAATAATACTAACAAAAATCAGCAAGTAACAAATGATAAATTAAAAATAGAATTATGACAACAAATTGTGAGAAATAAACTGAATTAAAAAAAATAAAACTCTAAGACTTGAAAATTTTTAAAACATAATCATAACAACAAATTATGACAAATAAAAAGTATTTAGAAACAGAATTAAGAAAAAATCAAAAACCTAAGAGAAGGAAAGATGCAGCGAGAAGCGGAGAGACTGGACGGCGGTGAGTGAGAGAGAGAGAGAGAGAGAGAGAGAGAGAGAGAGTAGGGAGAGAGTGCTGAGTGAGAATTAGAGTTTTACCGTTTCGTGCTGAGGTTCCCGAAGAGTGAGAGAGTGCGTCCGTTGGAGAATTGAGAGTGAGAGTGAGAATGAGAGTGAGTGGTTGACGGTTGTAGTCCGTTAGAGCAGAGTGAGAGAGAGTCCCCACATGTATTTCAAGAAGACAGAGTTCCCAATGACTGAGGGTCCAATAAGAACTTCCACATGGCAAGTTATTTTAAAATAAATAATTATATAAAATCATAATTAATTAAATAATTATATTAAATAATAAACTCATAATTATTATTATTAGGATTTAGATCCTCTAAATTTTAGATTTTCACTTTAGAAGATAAAGTTAAATATCTCACCATTGAATGTTTTCTCTCTCATGTTTTCTCTTGGTTCTACCTATGAAATAAATGGTGATAGATCATACTTTACTCTCTAAAATAAATTTCAAAATTTAGAAGATCCAAATTCTTATTATTATGTGTTGGTGGCCTTCACAAAGTATTTGACCCGATCAACAACAAGTGTTTGTACTTTTTTTATGGAATTTAGTTAACATGTAGATGTTGATATTATTACTAAACCGTTTATTCTTATTTTATTTATATTTTATTAGACCCATTTTTTATATTGGGTCTCTACAGAGTCATGAATTATTTATGTTTAGAAATTAAAAATTTTTAACATCATACCATTCATCTAAACATGCAATTACATTTTATACAACAAAAGTAGATAATATAAGTGTATAATAATATTTCAAGTGTATAAAAACCTTCCTCTAGATTTGAACATATTTAAACAGAATGTGTGTTCTTATCTATTAATAGGTTTTGATGGACATTGCCGGAATCATTCATGATATCTTCAATGTTCACATAGATGAAACCTAGGAATTTATTTGCCAATTGCATCCTGATATCTTCATAAGACAAAAGAACAGGGCAACAATTCAGCAAATTAAAAACAAAAGAACAATGATCTTATCCAGCAACAAAAGAATTTGCTCAGTGATATGTTCAACAAAAACAAAAACAATGAAATTAAAAGATCAGAGCCATCAGCAAATAATACTAACAAAAATCAGCAAGTAACAAATGATAAATTAAAAATAGAATTATGACAAAAATTGTGAGAAATAAACTGAATTTAAAAAAATAAAACTCTAAGACTTGAAAATTTTTAAAACAGAATCATAACAACAAATTATGACAAATAAAAAGTATTTAGAAACAGAATTAAGAAAAAATCAAAAACCTAAGAGAAGAAAAGATGCAGCGAGAAGCGGAGAGACTGGACGGCGGCGAGTGAGAGAGAGAGAGAGAGAGAGAGAGAGAGAGAGTAGGGAGAGAGTGCTGAGTGAGAATTAGAGTTTTACCGTTTCGTGCTGAGGTTCCCGAAGAGTGAGAGAGTGCGTCCGTTGCAGAATTGAGAGTGAGAGTGAGTGGTTGACGGTTGTAGTCCGTTAGAGCAGAGTGAGAGAGAGTCCCCACATGCATTTCAAGAAGACAGAGTTCCCAAGGACTGAGGGTCCAATAAGAACTTCCACATGGCAAGTTATTTTAAAATAAATAATTATATAAAATAATAATTAATTAAATAATTATATTAAATAATAAAATCATAATTATTAGTATTAGGATTTAGATCCTCTAAATTTTAGATTTTCACTTTAGAAGATAAAGTTAAATATCTCACCATTGAATGTTTTCTCTCTCATGTTTTCTCTTGGTTCCACCTATGAAATAAATGGTGATAGATCATACTTTACTCTCTAAAATAAATTTCAAAATTTAGAAGATCTAAATTCTTATTATTATGTGTTGGTGGCCTTCACAAAGTATTTGACACGATGAACAACAAGTGTTTGTACTTTTTTTTATGGAATTTAGTTAGCATGTAGATGTTGATATTATTACAAAAGCGTTTATTCTTATTTTATTTATATTTTATTAGACCCCATTTTTTATATTGGGTCTCTACAGAGTCATGAATTATTTATGTTTAGAAATTAAAAATTTTTAACATCATACCATTCATCTAAACATGCAATTACATTTTATACAACAAAAGTAGATAATATAAGTGTATAATAATATTTCAATTGTATAAAAAACCTTCCTCTAGATTTGAACAGATTTAAACAAAATGTGTGTTCTTATCTATTAATAGGTTTTGATGGACATTGCCGGAATCATTCATGATATCTTCAATGTTCACATAGATGAAACCTAGGAATTTATTTGCCAATTGCATCCTGATATCTTCATAAGACAAAAGAACAGGGCAACAATTCAGCAAATTAAAAACAAAAGAACAATGATCTTATCCAGCAACAAAAGAATTTGCCCATTGATATGTTCAACAAAAACAAAAACAATGAAATTAAAAGATCAGAGCCATCAGCAAATAATACTAACAAAAATCAGCAAGTAACAAATAATAAATTAAAAATAGAATTATGACAACAAATTGTGAGAAATAAACTGAATTAAAAAAAATAAAACTCTAAGACTTGAAAATGTTTAAAACATAATCATAACAACAAATTATGACAAATAAAAAGTATTTAGAAACAGAATTAAGAAAAAATCAAAAACCTAAGAGAAGGAAAGATGCAGCGAGAAGCGGAGAGACTGGACGGCGGTGAGTGAGAGAGAGAGAGAGAGAGAGAGAGAGAGAGAGAGAGAGAGAGTAGGGAGAGAGTGCTGAGTGAGAATTAGAGTTTTACCGTTTCGTGCTGAGGTTCCCGAAGAGTGAGAGAGTGCGTCCGTTGGAGAATTGAGAGTGAGAGTGAGAATGAGAGTGAGTGGTTGACGGTTGTAGTCCGTTAGAGCAGAGTGAGAGAGAGTCCCCACATGCATTTCAAGAAGACAGAGTTCCCAATGACTGAGGGTCCAATAAGAACTTCCACATGGCAAGTTATTTTAAAATAAATAATTATATAAAATCATAATTAATTAAATAATTATATTAAATAATAACTCATAATTATTATTATTAGAATTTAGATCCTCTAAATTTTAGATTTTCACTTTAGAAGATAAAGTTAAATCTCTCACCATTGAATGTTTTCTCTCTCATGTTTTCTCTTGGTTCTACCTATGAAATAAATGGTGATAGATCATACTTACTCTCTAAAATAAATTTCAAAATTTAGAAGATCCAAATTCTTATTATTATGTGTTGGTGGCCTTCACAAAGTATTTGACCCGATGAACAACAAGTGTTTGTACTTTTTTTTATGGAATTTAGTTAGCATGTAGATGTTGATATTATTACCAAACCGTTTATTCTTATTTTATTTATATTTTATTAGACCCCATTTTTTATATTGGGTCTCTACAGAGTCATGAATTATTTATGTTTAGAAATTAAAATTTTTAACATCATACCATTCATCTAAACATGCAATTACATTTTATACAACAAAAGTAGATAATATAAGTGTATAATAATATTTCAAGTGTATAAAAACCATCCTCTAGATTTGAACAGATTTAAACAGAATGTGTGTTCTTATCTATTAATAGGTTTTGATGGACATTGCCGGAATCATTCATGAATCTTCAATGTTCGCATAGACGAAACCTAGGAATTTATTTGCCGGTTGCATCTGATATCTTCATAGGACAAAAGAACAGGGCAACAATTCAGCAAATTAAAAACAAAAGAACAGTGATCTTATCCAGCAACAAAAGAATTTGCCCAGTGATATGTTCAACAAAAACAAAAACAATGAAATTAAAAGATCAAAGCCATCAGCAAATAATATAACAAAAATAGAAGTAACAAATGATAAATTAAAAATAGAATATGACAACAAATTGTGAGAAAAACTGAATAAAAAAAATAAAACGCTAAGACTTGAAAATTTTTAAACAGAATCATAACAACAAATTATGACAAATAAAAAGGATTTAGAAACAGAAATTAAGAAAAAATCAAAAAACCTAAGAGGAGAAGGGAAGAGATGGCGAGGCGAAGAGAAGCGGAGGATGGAGACTTGGTGACGGCGGCGGGAGAGTGAGAGAGAGAGAGGAGAGTATGAGACGAGTGCTGAGGATGAGAATTAGAGATGTTTACAGAGCTAGTTTTCTCTCTCATTGAAAAAATTGGTCTCGTCCTTGAGATTTCCACTTCTAATGAAATACATGGTGTTAATCAGAACTTTACTCTTAAAATATTTAAAATATTGAAGATCATAATTATTATTATTAACTAT
>NC_092037.1:54414332-54507408 GCF_003086295.3 Arachis hypogaea
AAAAAAAAAATCATACCATTTGATACGTAAAATGAGATTTCACGTATAACCGGCAAGTATACCGGGTCGTATCAAGTAGTAAAACTCACAAGAGTGAGGTCGATCCCACGGAGATTGGTGGATTAAGCAACTTAGTTAAATGGTAAATTTAGTCAAGCAAACATAGTTTTGATTTCATGAGCATTTTGATTTTTGAACATAATTGCAAGAATTTGAATGGCAAAGAATGTAAAGAACTAGAAGAGAGAAATAAAGTGAAAGTAAATAACGGAAACTTAAATTGCAAGAAACTTAAATGGCATCAAAAGTAAATTGCAGGAAAATAGAGTGCTGAATTCTAAAGAGCAAAAGAGTAAATAGCAAGAAATAAAGAACAGAATGTAAATGACAAGAATAATAAATTGCAAGAGTGTAGAAGGGAATTGGGCAATGGGTATTCAAACACTAAGAGCAAAGAAATGAGAATTAATGATAGAGAGAATCATTAGGGATCAGAGATGCAAGTTTTCATGATTGATGTTAGTCAAATCCTTCTCAATCATGGGTATAGATCCATGGCAAATGGGTAATTGAATCCCAATCTCTTGGTGATTCAATTTCTCTCAACATAACCAATTGCCACTCTCGTGATCTAATTGTTCATGAGAAGAGATGAAGCTCAAATCTAATCCAGCCACACAACTCCTATAATCTCAACCAAGGAGAGTTACATCTCACATACTAACCAAGGTGTATTGATTAAAGAAATCATGAAAGGATGAACTCTAAACTGAATTATGTGGCTCATTCCTCAAATTCACCACATAATTCATATAGATTAACCCCTCTCTCGATGGTGGTTGAATCTTTGAAGAACAAGAGTTCCCTCTTTAGATCAGCCACTAGAATTGAGGAGGAAAAGATGAGTTCACCAATGCATTCCAACAAGCAGAGCTCTTCCCCCTAATGAAAGTGGGATTTAGTGAGTCATAGCTCCAATTTCAACAACAATTGCCATAAACCAAAATTAAACTAAATGCAAAGAAAGATGAAGAAGAATAAGGAAATGCGTAAAGCTTAAGAGATGAAGAAGAGAAGTTCCAAGAAGAACCAAAAATGCTCTCCGGGTATCCTCCCGGAAGTGCTAAAGAGTTCTCAAAATAAAATGCTAAGAGTCTAAAAAGTCTAAGTGTCAAAGTCCCCTCAAAGTACAAACTCAATCTCTATTTATACTAGTCCCAAAACTCTTTCAAAGATCTTGAATTGGGTTAGCAATATGGGCTTCCTCTTTGTTGAATTCTTGGCTCAATTGGAAGAAGTGTTGCTAGACTTAGAAAGGAAGAGTTCATTCATCATGCTTCTGGCCCAATGGCCTGGCGTTTTTGTCAATAACGCTGGCCTTAATGCACGTTGGCAACGTGCATCACAATTTCCTGGGAGTGAACTTTCAGACTTGGGCGTTGCTAGCCCAAGTTGTTGCTAACAACTTGCTTTTCCTCTTCTTGGCTCTACTTTCATGCTAAATGTAGCCCAGAATTTGAGTGTCAACCTTCTGCTTCAATATAGACTATTATACATCATTGGAAAGCTCTTGATGTCTATTTTTCAATGCCACTGGATCACCTCAATTGGACTTTCCTAGCTCAAGTTATGCTTCCTCAAAGAAGGTAAGGTAAAGCTGCCAAGTTGTTGCCAAAAACGCACCTATCCTCCAAGTTGGCAACGTTCCCGTGCCTAGCCTCCCAAAGCAGGGAAATGAGGCTGGCGTTGTTGCCAAAAATGCACCCTTGCTAGCACGTTGGCAACGTGCTCGTGCCCCCCTCCAGGGCTCATCTCTAGCCTTCTTGAATTTCAACTTCATATTCTTGTTTTTAGGGCCTAAAGATGACTCTGGTTTGGCTTCAATTTTGTGCTCCACCATAGACTATTATATATGGTTGGAAAGCTCTGAATGTTAGCTTTCCAATGCAACTGAAAGCATTCAATTTGGATCTCTGTAGCTCAGGATATCTTCCATTGAAGAAGGTAAGGTCAGGCTGCCTTGTTGGAGTTGTTGTGGATAACGCCCCTATATTCCAAGTTGGCAACGTGCTACTTCCATTCTTCACCATCCAAAGCTTCCTGGCATTGTTGCCAAACACGCCAATGTTTTCTTGAGTTGGCAACGTGCTCGATGCTCTTTCCTAGCTCCAAATATTGCTTCCTACGTTGCCATTGAACACGCCTATAGAAGCTGGCGTTGGCAACGTGGTTAGCAGCTCTTCCTGGCGTTGGCAACGTGGTTGGAAGCTCTTTCTGGCGTTGGCAACGTGGTTGGCACCAAGACTTGGCGTTGGCAACTTGATTGGCACCAAGACTTGGCTGGCAGCACGTCCTGGCGTTGGCAACTTGGCTGGCAGCACATCCTGGCGTTTGCAACTTGGCTGGCAGCACGTCCTGGCGTTGGCAACTTGGCTGGCAGCACATCCTGGCGTTGGCAACTTGGCTGGCAGCACGTCCTGGCGTTGGCAACTTGATTGGCAAGGCTTCCTGGCATTGGCAACTTGGCTGGCACCCAAGACTTGGTGCCTAGCCAAGCAACCATTTCTGGCGTTGCCAAGGAACACGCCAATGATAGTGGCGTTGGCAACGTGCTCGAAGTTGTTTCCTATGGTGCCAAAGTTGCTTGGCGTTGCCTTGAATAACGCCTATGGTTCTTGGCGTTGGCAACGCCCTCGAGCTCCTCTTCAAGGCTTCATTCTTGTTGCTTGGCATTGCCTTGAACAACGCCTCTTCATTCCCACATTGGCAACGCCCTCGAGCTCTTCTTGGCTCAGCTCTTTGCTTGCCTGGGCGTTGCCTTCAAACACGCACCATTTTCTTCAAGTTAGCAACGCCAACATTTGCTTCTCCAGGGCTGCCTGGCGTTGCCTCCAACAACGCAGCCTTTCTCCAAGTTGGCAACGCCAACTTCTCTTCCAAGGCTGCCTGGCGTTGCCTCCAACAACGCAGCCTTTCTCCAAGTTGGCAACGCCAACTTCTCTTCCAAGGCTGCCCAGCTTGCATCATTCTTGCTTCCATGCTTTCTTGTTTCATCACCTATCATCAACAAAGGAAATAGCTTCAAAGTCTTACCAATTCATGCAATAAATTTCATGAGATTCATTCATACTCATTCATGTATGTATTCTTTAAATCATTTGCATGAATTTGGCTAGAATCAACATGTTCCTTGGTGTTCTCATGCATGAAGATAAAACTCATAAAAGGACTTGTTTATTTAGAGAAAATGCGTGAAATTAAGCTAAAACCAACTAAACTAACTAGCTGATATAACAAATATGCAATTGCATCACAACACCAAACTTAAAGTGTTGCTTGTCCTCAAGCAAAATATAGAAACTTTGTCACAAGAATCTAAGATGTAACACTTGAATGTTCTTCCAGAGAGTAATTTTTCATTGAGCATGTCATCCTCACTTGTGTGGTCATTAATTTATTGTAATTGAACACAACTATTCAACTTTTTCAATTAAAATGCTTGCTTCAATACTAAATTGGTTAACGTCACTAGACTTCTTCTATACCTTAGCACATGACCCTTGAACCATTCTTTCCTTGATGCTTCTCCTTTTTTTTTTCTTCTTATTTCAAATGAGCTTGAAATCTTGTCTTAAGGCGGCTCTTTAGCATAAGCTTTCAATCAACAATCCCAAACCAGTTGGTTCAAGTTGTTAAGTGTTGAGACACTCTTAAAGATTTACTAACTCAAGCCTCTTTCCTTAACACATTCAGTCACAGGCATATAACATTGAAATTTTGTTTGGATAGTGGTGTCCAGCACCTCTTTGGGTTGCTAAATGTTCTGTTATAGAGCTACTCTTGATTGTGAGTTTTCAATCGATAATCCCGAGTTAGTTAACTCAAGTTATCGGGTGATGAAGCACCCCTCGGATTTACTAGCCCAAGTATGTCTCTTAACATCAATCACCATAGACACATATCCAAATTTTGTCATTGATGCCTAGCCTTTCATTCTTTGTACTCTATTTTCTTTATTGCCAAGGTTATTTGTGCTTTTACTGATAAAGTCTTTGTGATCCTTAACCGAACTAGTCTTGTATAAGCAAGCATTCTTTTGAATTTCTTGAACATTGATTCTTTCACAATAAATGTATATATACTAGCACCTTTCTTATGGGACAACATGATTCTTTTTAAGCTAGAATTCTCTCTGTTCTTGCTCAAACTACATCTTTTATTCCATTGACAAGTAAAAGTACTTAAGACAAGCAACCATTCCAAACTTGTGAGTAGTGATGCATGGAATGGGTAACATAAAAGAAAATGCTTCAGAAAAAGGAAAGAAAAAAAATGCATCTTAGAAGGTATACCATATTTCAGACATACATCTTCTTTATTTGATAAAGCATAAAAAAACAAAGGAACTTCACCACCTTTAGTCTTCATGTCCCTTTTTCCTTACTTGATTCTCCTTGCTTTCCTTTCCCCTTTGGATCTTCTTTCTTTTTCTTTCTTAGCTCTCCTTGTTGTTTTGTTGTTGAATCCCCCTTTGGATCTTCTTTCTTTTTCCTTCTTAGTTCTCCTTGTTGTTTTGTTGGTGTATCCCCTCTTCTCTTGGCCATACTCCTGAGCTTATCATTGTCTCCTTTAGTCTCTGTTGATTAAATCTCACCCTTGCAAGTTCCTGCTCTTCAAATATCTTGCGAGCTTCATTAAAGGTTTTAATTTGTGGTTGAGTAATGGGGGTGTGGAACAGAGGTAACTGAGCTTTTCTTGGGTGCATATATCATAGTCAAGTCTGTCCTTATGCCTGGCTTCCCTGAACATTCTGCTTTCATTGAACTCTTTGTGAAATGTATCATGTCTAGCATCCAACCTATGAAGAAGCTCTCTTTGCTGAGCTTGCTCTTTCCTTAGTTGAGCTTGTTCTTGTATTACTTTCTCCATGGCTTTTTCATGTTCCACAGTTGAATTGTTGATGGCTTCCTGCATCTTGGCATATTGTTCTTGTTGTAATTTCATCATGTGTGTTTGGTATTCATTTTGTTGGTTCATCCATTGAACTTGAATCTCTCTTTGTTGATCCATCAATTGCCAAAGGTCCCTTTGTTGTTGAGCTTGTTCCTCTTGGCTTCTTTGAATTTGTGAATATTGCCCAGAAATTCCTTCCAAGGCGGCTTGGAGTTGGTTCATGTTCAAGGTATGAGGTTCTTCCATTTCTTGAGGCTCCTCCTCTTGTCTTGCTTCTTTCCTTTTCTTCCTTCTTGCTAAAGGTTGCCTTTCCAATTGGGTTGTGGTGATGAATTCCAACCTTTCTCGAGTAAGAGGTTTTCCAACAGAGACCACATCAGTTTCTCCAAATTCTTCCAGAGGCACTCCAGCTTCTTCACATAGGCACAGAATAGTACTAGGATATCCTAGCCAGCTGTCCTGTTTGACTTTTTGAGCTATGTCAATGATGTTCTTGGCTATAATGTCTCCAACATTGATTTCCCCTCCTTTCATTATACAATGGATCATTATTGCTCTATTCACCGTTACCTCAGAGTTATTTGAAGTGGACATCAATGATCTCCTCACTATGTCATGCCATCCTTTTGCTTGAGGTATGAGATCACCTCTCCGAAGTTTGAGTGGTTGTCCATGTGAATCCAACACCCAATTCGTGCCTACTCTGCATAAGTCACTTACCACATCCATATATCTTGGGTCATTTTCAACCCTTTCTTCATAGCTAGCTCGTTTGAACTGTTTTGCCTTGACCTTTAGCACCCTGTTGATGGTATCCGGGCTAAAATCAACAGTCACACCTCTTACATAACTCATGTATGGTTCTTCATCATCATATTCTCTTATCACATTAGTGTAGAACTCATGGATGAGAAGCATGCTCACTTCTTGAGGTTGGTCACAGAGAAGCTCCCATCCCCTTTTTCTGATTATTTTTTGTATTTCAGGGTATTCATCTTTTCTTAGCTTGAATGGTAACTCTGGAACAACATCTTTGCTTGACATCCAGCTGAAGATACGCTCGTTGTGTTTGGATTTGAATCTTCTTTGATCAAAGGTGTCTTGTCCTTCATCTCCTCTCCTATCCCTTGATGATGAGGCCATTGAAATTCACTTGCAAGGGTTGAATCTTCCACACCAAACTTAGATGAATGCTTGTCCTCAAGCACAAGGAAAATGGTTGTGAATGGGGGAGATATATGACAACAACGTGACTTAGGCAAGCTAGAAAATGATGGTGAGGGGAGGTGGAGTGTTTCGGTTATGTGAGGAGATGTAGTGCTTCATGAGTTTTGTTGGGTAAAGATGAGGCTTAAGGCTAGATTTTGTGAAACAAGGAATGAGTTGAAGGTTGAGTGTGAGTTCGGGTGATGAAATGGGGTTATGGAGAAGTAAAAAGATGAGTGAGGAAAAGTGAGGTATGATGAATATGGTTGAAGTATTTAAAGTGAACTTTGGTGGGAATGCATGATTCTAGTGAGTTCCGTGGTGCTATGCATGGCTCTAAGGGTTCGGTCATAGCATGGGGAGCATGCTTCCTTGTGCCCAATGCATGTTGAGTTGTTTTTTCCCATGCACAAAGTTCAAGACTCATGTGACTTTCTCTTCCTTGTGTATCCGTGACCTCTCCCTCCAAGATTCCCCATCACTTCTTTCTTTCTTTCCTGCAACAAAATTCCAAAAGCTTGAGATTCTTAAAGTGACATAACTAGCTAACAACTTATGATGATATTCCTATGCAAAATTGACTAAACAAAAATTAAAATTTATGAATTGATTCCCTAATCTATTTTTTTTAGCATTATTAATGTAAGTAAAGACACCAAACTTAGTTTGTGACTAAGTGTTCTATGGAATTAATTCCAAAGATAGCCACACCAAACTTAGTATTTTACCTACATTATATGCTATTTCAACGTTTTTTTTTATATATAACTAAAATAGATGATTGTACTTTCATAGTCTAGCATTTTCGTGTATGTATGGACACCAAACTTAGTTTGTGGCTAAGTGTTGTAGAACACACTTTTGCCATTACTTCAAGATTGGCCACACCAAACTTAGTGCCTTGCATACACCATGTACTAGTCTACTTAATCGTTATTGGTTACTAAAGTATGAAAATAAAAGACTCCCTGTGCATGGGTTGCCTCCCATGAAGCGCTTGTTTATTGTCCTTAGCTTGACACTGCAGCTTCTTTGCTCATGTTAAGAGTTGCACACTCTCTTCCTTGCTCCAGGGGCCACCAAAATAGTGCTTCACCCTATGTCCATTAGCTGTGAAGGTTTGTTTTGAGGCTTCATCAAGTAATTCGACATAGCCATGATGTGATACTTTGGTGATGGTGTATGGCCCAGTCCATCTAGACCTCAGCTTCCCAGGGAAAATCTTCAATCTTGAGTTGAATAACAACACCTTTTGGCCCGGTTCGAATGTTCTTTGAGAGATCCTCTTATCATGCCATCTCTTAGCTCTCTCTTTGTATATTTTGGCATTTTCATATGCCTCCAATCTGAACTCCTCAAGTTCATTGAGTTGTAGCAACCTCTTCTCTCCTGCTGCTTGAGCATTTAAATTCAGAAGTTTGGTGGCCCAAAAGGCCTTATGTTCAAGCTCCACAGGTAGATGGCATGCCTTTCCATACACCAGCTGAAATGGAGATTTTCCTACGGGTGTCTTGAAGGCTGTCCTATATGCCCAAAGTGCATCATCAAGCTTCCTAACCCAATCCTTTCTTGTTGTTCCCACAGTTTTCTCCAAAATCCTTTTTAGCTCTCTGTTGGCAAGTTCAGCTTGCCCATTGGTTTGAGGGTGATATGGTGTGGCCACTTTGTGAGTAACACCATATTTGTGGAGTAAAGAGTTGAGTTGCTTGTTGCAGAAGTGGCTTCCCCCATCACTTATAAGTCCTTTGGGCACTCCAAATCTAGTGAAGATGTTCTTCTTGAGGAATTGCAAGACCACGTTGGTATCACATGTGGTGGTGGCTATTGCTTCTACCCATTTGGAGACATACTCTACTGCTACCAAGATGTATTTGAATGTGTAAGATGGAGGAAAAGGTCCCATGAAATCTATTCCCCATAGATCAAAGAGTTCCACTTCCAAAATGAACTTCTGAGGCATCTCATTTTTCTTTGACAAACCCCCTGTTCTTTGGCATTCATTGCACTGGCTCACAAACTCTCTAGCATCCTTGAAGATTGAGGGCCAGTAGAAGCCACTTTGAAGGACTTTTGCAGCCATTCTTTCAGCTCCAAAATGACCACCATAACTAGAGTTGTGACAATGCCATAGTATGTTCTTCATCTCACCCTCTGACACACATCTTCTTATCATTCCATCCGGGCATCTTTTGAACAAGAATGGTTCATCCCAGAAGAAGAACCTAGCCTCATGCAACAGCTTCTTAACTTGTTGTTTTGTGTACTCTTGTGGAATGATTCTTCCCGCCTTGTAGTTGGCCATGTCTGCAAACCAAGGGACATGTTGAATTTGCAAGAGGTGCTCATCTGGAAATTCTTCATTTATTGATGGAAGGTTGTCTTGGCATGTATCTTGTGGTAGCCTTGATAAGTGGTCAGCAACTTGATTTTCATTGTCCTTTCTATCTTTTATCTCAATGTCAAACTCTTGTAGGAGTAGCACCCATCTGATTAGCCTTGGTTTGGCATCCTGTTTTGACATAAGATACTTAATAGCAGCATGGTCAGTATACACTAAGACTTTAGATCCAATCAAATATTGTCTAAACTTATCAAAAGCATATACCACAGCTAGTAACTCTTTCTCTGTTGTGGTGTAGTTTCTTTGAGCTTCATTCAATACCTTACTTGCATAGTAGATAACATGAAGCTTCTTTTCCTTCCTCTGCCCCAACACAGCACCGATTGCAAGGTTACTTGCATCACACATGAGTTCAAAAGGTAGTCCCCAACTTGGGGGTGTGATGATTGGTGCTGTGGTGAGCTTAGCCTTTAGAGTTTCAAAAGCATGTTTGCATTCATCATCAAAGATAAAAGGATTGTCTACCACCAGCAAATTGCTTAGTGGCTTTGCTATTTTGGAAAAATCTTTGATGAATCTCCTATAGAATCCAGCATGCCCCAAGAAACTTCTAACGGCTTTCACACTAGTTGGCAAAGGAAGTTTTTCTATAATTTCTACTTTTGCCTTGTCAACTTCTATACCCTTTCTTGAAATTTTGTGACCAAGAACAATGCCTTCGGGTACCATGAAATGGCACTTCTCCCAATTCAAAACTAAATTGGTTTCTTGGCACCTTTTCAAGACTAGGGTAAGATGATGCAAGCAAGTATTGAAAGAATCACCAAAAACAGAGAAATCATCCATAAAGACTTCAATAAATTTTTCTACCATGTCTGAGAAGATTGATAGCATGCACCTTTGAAAGGTAGCTGGGGCATTACACAGTCCAAATGACATTCTCCTATATGCAAAGACTCCAAAGGGACAAGTAAAGGAAGTCTTCTCTTGATCCATGGGATCAACCACTATCTGATTATACCCAGAATATCCATCAAGAAAACAGTAATAGGCATGGCCAGCCAACCTTTCAAGCATTTGGTCAATGAAAGGTAGAGGAAAGTGATCTTTTCGTGTGGCATCATTCAGCCTCCTATAGTCTATGCACATCCTCCACCCTGTCACTATTCGTGTTGGAATAAGCTCATTCTTCTCATTAACAATGACAGTCATCCCCCCTTTCTTAGGTACTACTTGCACTGGACTGACCCACGGGCTGTCAGATATAGGGTAGATAATCCCAGCTTTACACAACTTCAGGACTTCCTTTTGAACAACCTCCTTCATTGTGGGATTCAATCTTCTTTGGGGTTGTACCACTGGTTTGGAATTCTCCTCTAAAAGTATCTTGTGCATGCATACAGCAGGGCTTATGCCTTTCAAGTCATCAATGGTCCATCCCAACGCCTCTTTGTGAGCTTTCAAAACCACAAGGAGCTTTTCTTCTTCCTCTGCATTCAATGTGGAATTGATGATCACTGGGAAGCTGTCCTTCTCACCAAGGAATGCATATTTAAGATGAGGGGGTAGTGGTTTCAACTCTTGTTGTGGTGCCTCTTCTTTCGTAGCTTCACTTGGTTCCTTTGATGCTTCCAATTTGTTTCCTTCTTGTCCCTTGATGTTATGGACTTCCTCTTGTTTCATTTGATGGTTTGTGTCAAGCACTTCTTCAACCAAGGAGTCTACTACATCAATCCTCATGCAATTTTCTTTCTCAACAGGGTGTTGCATTGCTTTGAAGACATTTATGGTCATTTGCTCATCATGCACTCTGAAAATCATCTCTCCCTTTTCCACATCAATGATTGTTCTAGCTGTAGCCAAAAAGGGTCTACCAAGAATGACTAAATTGTTTCCCTCTTCATCCATGTCTAGGACCACAAAATCAGCTGGAAATATGAAGTTTCCCACCTTCACCAAGAGGTTCTCAACTACTCCATTTGGTATTTTGATGGATCTGTCAGCAAGTTGGAGTGACATCCTTGTGGGTTTAAGCTCTTCAATCATCATTTTCTTCATCATGGTAAGGGGCATTAGGTTAATGCTTGCTCCCAGGTCACAAAGTGATTTGTCAACGGCCATGCTCCCAATCGTGCAAGGTATGAGGAAGCTTCCAGGGTCTTTGAGTTTTGGAGGTAGCCCTTTTTGAATGATGGCACTACACTCTTGATTGAGAATCACCGTTTCTTTTTCTTGCCAACTTCTCTTCTTGGTGATCAATTCCTTAAGAAACTTTGCATATAATGGCATCTGTTCCAGAGCTTCTGCCAATGGGATGTTGATTTCAAGTTTCTTGAAGATTTCTAAGAACCTTGGGAATTGTTGGTCCTTTGCTCCTTTGTGTATCCTAGTTGGGTACGGAAGCTTGGGTACATAGGCTTTTACTCCTTCATTTTTGTTTTCTTGTTGTGGATTCACACTCTCATTGCTATCATGGTTGCTCCTTTGTCTGGGTGGATTGCCTTGTGGCTTGACAACTTCTTTGCCTTTGTTAGATGTTGAACCCTTTTCTTCATCTTGCCTTTCCACATGTACTTCCACTGTGTCTTGCTCTTTGGGTTTTATTTCTTCTTTGTTCGAACTTTCACCAACTACCTTGCCACTCCTTAACTGCAGAGCCTTACATTCTTCTCTTGGGTTGGGTATTGTGTCACTTGGGAGAACATTGGTTGGTCGCTCGGCTTGTTTGGCCAATTGTCCCACTTGTCTCTCAATATTCTTCATGATGACCTCATGTTCCTTGTGTCCCTTAGCTAAGGCTTGAGTGGTTTGAGCAAGTGCTTGCAAGGTTGCTTCAAGACTTGAGATTCTAGTTTCATGATGGTCAATTGGGGGTATGATGGGGGTTGATTGTTGTTGGAAGTTGTTGGGTGGATTAGTGTGGAAATTTTGTGAATTGGATGATGGTGCAGAGAAGTTATTTTGGTGAGTTTGTGAATTATGATGGGGTGGTTGATATGTGTTTTGTGTTTTTCTATATTGGTTAGTGTTGTTGGCATGGTGATTTTGGTTGTTTGTGTTGCGGGTTTGATTGTGGTTGTTATTCTTTTGCCAATGGTTTTCACCCCACTTTAGATTGGGATGATTTTTCCAAGATGGGTTGTATGTATCACCATGAAATTCATCTTGAGAATTTGAAGTATTCTGCATGTATTGAACTTGTTCTTGTGGTTGTTCAACAGTGGTCCCTTCACCTTGGTTCCATTCAAGTAATGGTTGACTTGTTGTGTTCAATGCTGCAAGTTGTAAACCATCCATTCTCTTTGTTATCATCTCCATTTGTTGTTGGATTTATTGGTGCATTAACTTATTTTGTGCCAAGATAGCATCAACACCTTCAAGCTCCATTACACCTTTCTTTGGGGTCAGATTATGCTGCCTCTCTGATGAGTAATAATATTGGTTGTTTGCCACAATCTCAATGAGGTCTTGAGCCTCCTCGGCAGTTTTCATCATGTTGAGTGATCCTCCTGATGAGTAGTCTAGTCCCTTCCTTGCTTCTAAGCTTAAGCCTTCATAGAAGTTTTGGAGCTTAACCCAATCACTAAACATGTCAGGGGGACATCTTCTCATTAGTGCCTTATATCTTTCCCATGCTTCATACAATGACTCCCCTTCCATTTGCCTGAAAGTTTGAACCTCTGTCTTCAACTTGATGATTCTTTGAGGTGGGTAGAACTTTGCTAGAAATCTGCCCATCACATCATTCCAATTGTTGAGGCTTTCCTTGGGGAATGACTCTAGCCATTGAGTGGCCTTGTCCCTCAAAGAGAATGGAAATAGTAGCAGCTTGTAGACATCTGGATGCACTCCATTTGTCTTCACTGTATTGCATATCCTCAGAAAAACAGATAGATGTTGATTTGGGTCTTCAAGAGGTCCCCCTCCATAAGAGCAATTGTTCTGTACCAAAGTGATGAGCTGAGGTTTCAACTCAAAGTTATGGGCATGAACATTTGGTGTAGCAATACTGCTCCCACAATGTCTTGGATCAGGGATAGTATATGAAGATAACACCCTTCTAGGTGGTCCATCATTGTTGTTGACCCCTCCAGGAGGATTTTGCATCTCATCCTCCATGGTTTGATCTTCTTCCTCTGACTCCTCTTCACCAACTATTCCCTTTCCTCTTTCTGCTCTCCTTATCCTTCGGAGGGTTCTCTCGTCCTCAATATTAATTCTACGAGCTCCTGACATACACAAACAAAACCAAAATCACAAGTGAGACACTCTAGAACTAGAGTGAAATTGGGGTTAGTGAAACAAAGTATCAAACAGTTAGTGGGCTTAACAAAAACACTAAAAAAAATGCTTAATCTAAACCACCTTTCACTTAATCATTGTCAATCTTTCCAATCCCCGGCAACGGCGCCAAAAACTTGATACGTAAAAATGAGATTTCACGTATAACCGGCAAGTATACCGGGTCGTATCACGTAATAAAACTCACAAAGAGTGAGGTCGATCCCACGGAGATTGGTAGATTAAGCAACTTTAGTTAAATGGTAAATTTAGTCAAGCAAACATAGTTTTGATTTCATGAGCATTTTGATTTTTGAACATAATTGCAAGAATTTGAATGGCAAAGAATGTAAAGAACTAGAAGAGAGAAATAAAGTGAAAGTAAATAACGGAAACTTAAATTGCAAGAAACTTAAATGGCATCAAAAGTAAATTGCAGGAAAATAGAGTGCTGAATTCTAAAGAGCAAAAGAGTAAATAGCAAGAAATAAAGAAACAGAATGTAAATGACAAGAATAATAAATTGCAAGAGTGTAGAAGGGAATTGGGCAATGGGTATTCAAACACTAAGAGCAAAAGAAATGAGAATTAATGATAGAGAGAATCATTAGGGATCAGAGATGCAAGTTTTCATGAATTGATGTCAGTCAAATCCTTCTCAATCATGGGTATAGATCCATGGCAAATGGGTAATTGAATCCCAATCTCTTGGTGATTCAATTTCTCTCAACATAACCAATTGCCACTCTCGTGATCTAATTGTTCATGAGAAGAGATGAAGCTCAAATCTAATCCAGCCACACAACTCCTATAATCTCAACCAAGGAGAGTTACATCTCACATACTAACCAAGGTGTATTGATTAAAGAAATCATGAAAGGATGAACTCTAAACTGAATTATGTGGCTCATTCCTCAAATTCACCACATAATTCATATAGATTAACCCCTCTCTCGATGGTGGTTGAATCTTTGAAGAACAAGAGTTCCCTCTTTAGATCAGCCACTAGAATTGAGGAGGAAAAGATGAGTTCACCAATGCATTCCAATAAGCAGAGCTCTTCCCCCTAATGAAAGTGGGATTTAGTGAGTCATAGCTCCAATTTCAACAACAATTGCCATAAACCAAAATTAAACTAAATGCAAAGAAAGATGAAGAAGAATAAGGAAATGCGTAAAGCTTAAGAGATGAAGAAGAGAAGTTCCAAGAAGAACAAAAAATGCTCTCCGGGTATCTTCCCGGAAGTGCTAAAGAGTTCTCAAAATAAAATGCTAAGAGTCTAAAAAGTCTAAGTGTCAAAAGTCCCCTCAAAGTACAAACTCAATCTCTATTTATACTAGTCCCAAAACTCTTTCAAAGATCTTGAATTGGGTTAGCAATATGGGCTTCCTCTTTGTTGAATTCTTGGCTCAATTGGAAGAAGTGTTGCTAGACTTAGAAAGGAAGAGTTCATTCATCATGCTTCTGGCCCAATGGCCTGGCGTTTTTGTCAATAACGCTGGCCTTAATGCACGTTGGCAACGTGCATCACAATTTCCTGGGAGTGAACTTTCAGACTTGGGCATTGCTAGCCCAAGTTGTTGCTAACAACTTGCTTTTCCTCTTCTTGGCTCTACTTTCATGCTAAATGTAGCCCAGAATTTGAGTGTCAACCTTCTGCTTTAATATGGACTATTATACATCATTGGAAAGCTCTTGATGTCTATTTTTCAATGCCACTGGAATCACCTCAATTGGACTTTTCTAGCTCAAGTTATGCTTCCTCAAAGAAGGTAAGGTCAAGCTGCCAAGTTGTTGCCAAAAACGCACCTATCCTCCCAAGTTGGCAACGTGCCCGTGCCTAGCCTCCCAAAGCAGGGAAATGAGGCTGGCGTTGTTGCCAAAAACGCACCCTTGCTAGCACGTTGGCAACGTGCTCGTGCCCCCCTCCAGGGCTCATCTCTAGCCTTCTTGAATTTCAACTTCATATTCTTGTTTTTAGGGCCTAAAGATGACTCTGGTTTGGCTTCAATTTTGTGCTCCACCATAGACTATTATATATGGTTGGAAAGCTCTGAATGTTAGCTTTCCAATGCAACTGGAAGCATTCAATTTGGATCTCTGTAGCTCAGGATATCTTCCATTGAAGAAGGTAAGGTCAGGCTGCCTTGTTGGAGTTGTTGTGGATAACGCCCCTATATTCCAAGTTGGCAACGTGCTACTTCCATTCTTCACCATCCAAAACTTCCTGGCGTTGTTGCCAAACATGCCAATGTTTTCTTGAGTTGGCAACGTGCTCGATGCTCTTTCCTAGCTCCAAATATTGCTTCCTACGTTGCCATTGAACACGCCTATAGAAGCTGGCATTGGCAACGTGGTTAGCAGCTCTTCCTGGCGTTGGCAACGTGGTTGGCAGCTCTTTCTGGCGTTGGCAACGTGGTTGGCACCAAGACTTGGCGTTGGCAACTTGATTGGCACCAAGACTTGGCTGGCAGCCAAGACTTGGTGCCTAGCCAAGCAACCATTTCTGGCGTTGCCAAGGAACACGCCAATGATAGTGGCGTTGGCAACGTGCTCGAAGTTGTTTCCTATGGTGCCAAAGTTGCTTGGCGTTGCCTTGAATAACGCCTATGGTTCTTGGCGTTGGCAACGCCCTCGAGCTCCTCTTCAAGGCTTCATTCTTGTTGCTTGGCGTTGCCTTGAACAACGCCTCTTCATTCCCACGTTGGCAACGCCCTCGAGCTCTTCTTGGCTCAGCTCTTTGCTTGCCTGGGCGTTGCCTTCAAACACGCACCATTTTCTTCAAGTTAGCAACGCCAACATTTGCTTCTCCAGGGCTGCCTGGCGTTGCCTCCAACAACGCAGCCTTTCTCCAAGTTGGCAACGCCAACTTCTCTTCCAAGGCTGCCTGGCGTTGCCTCCAACAACGCAGCCTTTCTCCAAGTTGGCAACGCCAACTTCTCTTCCAAGGCTGCCCAGCTTGCATCATTCTTGCTTCCATGCTTTCTTGTTTCATCACCTATCATCAACAAAGGAAATAGCTTCAAAGTCTTACCAATTCATGCAATAAATTTCATGAGATTCATTCATACTCATTCGTGTATGTATTCTTTAAATCATTTGCATGAATTTGGCTAGAATCAACATGTTCCTTGGTGTTCTCATGCATGAAGATAAAACTCATAAAAGGACTTGTTTATTTAGAGAAAATGCGTGAAATTAAGCTAAAACCAACTAAACTAACTAGCTAATATAACAAATATGCAATTGCATCACCATTCATCTAAACATGCAATTACATTTTATACAACAAAAGTAGATAATATAAGTGTATAATAATATTTCAAGTGTATAAAAACCTTCCTCTAGATTTGAACAGATTTAAACAGAATGTGTGTTCTTATCTATTAATAGGTTTTGATGGACATTGCCGGAATCATTCATGATATCTTCAATGTTCGCATAGATGAAACCTAGGAATTTATTTGCCGGTTGCATCCTGATATCTTCATAGGACAAAAGAACAGGGCAACAATTCAGCAAATTAAAAAGAAAAGAACAGTGATCTTATCCAGCAACAAAAAAATTTGCCCAGTGATATGTTCAACAAAAACAAAAACAATGAAATTAAAAGATCAGAGCCATCAGCAAATAATACTAACAAAAATCAGCAAGTAACAAATGATAAATTAAAAATAGAATTATGACAACAAATTGTGAGAAATAAACTGAATTAAAAAAATAAAACGCTAAGACTTGAAATTTTTAAAAACAGAATCATAACAACAAATTATGACAAATAAAAAGAATTTAGAAACAGAATTAAGAAAAAATCAAAAACCTAAGAGAAGGAAAGATGCAGCGAGAAGCGGAGAGACTGGACGGCGGCGAGTGAGAGAGAGAGAGAGAGAGAGAGAGTAGTGAGAGAGTGCTGAGTGAGAATTAGAGTTTTACCGTTTCATGCTGAGTTTCCCGAAGAGTGAGAGAGTGCGTCCGTTGGAGAATTGAGAGTGAGAGTGAGAGTGAGAGTGAGTGGTTGACGGTTGTAGTCCGTTAGAGCAGAGTGAGAGAGAGTCCCCACATGCATTTCAAGAAGACAGAGTTCTCAAGGACTGAGGGTCCAATAAGAACTTCCACATGGCAAGTTATTTTAAAATAAATAATTATATAAAATCATAATTAATTAAATAATTATATTAAATAATAAAATCATAACTATTATTAGGATTTAGATCCTCTAAATTTTAGATTTTCACTTTAGAAGATAAAGTTAAATCTCTCACCATTGAATGTTTTCTCTCTCATGTTTTCTCTTGGTTCCACCTATGAAATAAATGGTGATAGATCATACTTTACTCTCTAAAATAAATTTCAAAATTTAGAAGATCCAAATTCTTATTATTATGTGTTGGTGGCCTTCACAAAGTATTTGACCCGATGAACAACAAGCGTTTGTACTTTTTTTTTATGGAATTTAGTTAACATGTAGATGTTGATATTATTACTAAACCGTTTATTCTTATTTTATTTATATTTTATTAGACCCCATTTTTTATATTGGGTCTCTACAGAGTCATGAATTATTTATGTTTAGAAATTAAAAATTTTTAGCATCATACCATTCATCTAAACATGCAATTACATTTTATACAACAAAAGTAGATAATATAAGTGTATAATAATATTTCAAGTGTATAAAAACCTTCCTCTAGATTTGAACAGATTTAAACAGAATGTGTGTTCTTATCTATTAATAGGTTTTGATGGACATTGCCGGAATCATTCATGATATCTTCAATGTTCGCATAGATGCAACCTAGGAATTTATTTGCCGGTTGCATCCTGATATCTTCATAGGACAAAAGAACAGGGCAACAATTCAGCAAATTAAAAACAAAAGAACAGTGATCTTATCCAGCAACAAAAGAATTTGCCCAGTGATATGTTCAACAAAAACAAAAACAATGAAATTAAAAGATCAGAGCCATCAGCAAATAATACTAACAAAAATCAGCAAGTAACAAATGATAAATTAAAAATAGAATTATGACAACAAATTGTGAGAAATAAACTGAATTAAAAAAAATAAAACGCTAAGACTTGAAATTTTTTAAAACAGAATCATAACAACAAATTATGACAAATAAAAAGGATTTAGAAACAGAATTAAGAAAAAATCAAAAACCTAAGAGAAGGAAAGATGCAGCGAGAAGCGGAGAGACTGGACGGCGGCGAGTGAGTGAGAGAGAGAGAGTAGTGAGAGAGTGCTGAGTGAGAATTAGAGTTTTACCGTTTTGTGCTGAGGTTCTCGAAGAGTGAGAGAGTGCGTCCTTGGAGAATTGAGAGTGAGAGTGAGAGTGAGAGTGAGTGGTTGACGGTTGTAGTCCCTTAGAGCAGAGTGAGAGAGAGTCCCCACATGCATTTCAAAACGACAGAGTTCCCAAGGACTGAGGGTCCAATAAGAACTTCCACGTGGCAAGTTATTTTAAAATAAATAATTATAAAATCATAATTAATTAAATAATTATATTAAATAATAAAATCATAACTATTATTATTAGGATTTAAATCCTCTAAATTTTAGATTTTCACTTTAGAAGATAAAGTTAAATCTCTCACCTTTGAATGTTTTCTCTCTCATGTTTTCTCTTGGTTCCACCTATGAAATAAATGGTGATAGATCATACTTTACTCTCTAAAATAAATTTCAAAATTTAAAAGATCCAAATTCTTATTATTATGTGTTGGTGGCCTTCACAAAGAATTTGACCCGATGAATAACAAGTGTTTGTACTTTTTTTTATGGAATTTAGTTAACATGTAGATGTTGATATTATTACTAAACCGTTTATTCTTATTTTATTTATATTTTATTAGACCCCATTTTTTATATTAGGTCTCTACAGAGTCATGAATTATTTATGTTTAGAAATTAAAAATTTTTAACATCATACCATTCATCTAAACATGCAATTACATTTTATACAACAAAAGTAGATAATATAAGTGTATAATAATATTTCAAGTGTATAAAAACCTTCCTCTAGATTTGAACAGATTTAAACAGAATGTGTGTTCTTATCTATTAATAGGTTTTGATGGACATTGCCGGAATCATTCATGATATCTTCAATGTTCGCATAGATGAAACCTAGGAATTTATTTGCCGGTTTCATCCTGATACCTTCATAGGACAAAAGAACAGGGCAACAATTCAGCAAATTAAAAACAAAAGAACAGTGATCTTATCCAGCAACAAAAGAATTTGCCCAGTGATATGTTCAACAAAAACAAAAATAATGAAATTAAAAGATCATAGCCATCAGCAAATAATACTAACAAAAATCAGCAAGTAACAAATGATAAATTAAAAATAGAATTATGACAACAAATTGTGAGAAATAAACTGAATTTAAAAAAATAAAACGCTAAGACTTGAAAATTTTTAAAACAGAATCATAACAACAAATTATGACAAATTAAAAGGATTTAGAAACAGAATTAAGAAAAAATCAAAAACCTAAGAGAAGGAAAGATGCAGCGAGAAGCGGAGAGACTGGACGGCGGCGAGTGAGAGAGAGAGAGAGAGAGTAGTGAGAGAGTGCTGAGTGAGAATTAGAGTTTTACCATTTCGTGCTGAGGTTCCCGAAGAGTGAGAGAGTGCGTCCGTTGGAGAATTGAGAGTGAGAGTGAGCGTGAGAGTGAGTGGTTGACGGTTGTAGTCCGTTAGAGCAGAGTGAGAGAGAGTCACCACATGCATTTCAAGAAGACAGAGTTCCCAAGGACTGGGGGTCCAATAAGAACTTCCACGTGGCAAGTTATTTTAAAATAAATAATTATATAAAATCATAATTAATTAAATAATTATATTAAATAATAAAATCATAATTATTATTATTAGGATTTAGATCCTCTAAATTTTATATTTTCACTTTAGAAGATAAAGTTAAATCTCTCACCATTGAATGTTTTCTCTCTCATGTTTTCTCTTGGTTCCACCTATGAAATAAATGGTGATAGATCATACTTTACTCTCTAAAATAAATTTCAAAATTTAGAAGATCCAAATTCTTATTATTATGTGTTGGTGGCCTTCACAAAGTATTTGACCCGATGAACAACAAGTGTTTGTACTTTTTTTTTATGGAATTTAGTTAACATGTAGATGTTGATATTATTACTAAACCGTTTATTCTTATTTTATTTATATTTTATTAGACCCCATTTTTGGATTTAGATCCTCTAAATTTTAGATTTTTACTTTAGAAGATAAAGTTAAATCTCTCACCATTGAATGTTTTCTCTCTCATGTTTTCTCTTGGTTCCACCTATGAAATAAATGGTGATAGATCATACTTTACTATCTAAAATAAATTTCAAAATTTAGAAGATCCAAATTCTTATTATTATGTGTTGGTGGCCTTCACAAAGTATTTGACCCGATGAACAACAAGTGTTTGTACTTTTTTTTTTATGGAATTTAGTTAACATGTAGATGTTGATATTATTACTAAACCGTTTATTCTTATTTTATTTATATTTTATTAGACCCCATTTTTTATATTGGGTCTCTACAGAGTCATGAATTATTTATGTTTAGAAAATAATTATGATTTTATTATTTTATATAATTATTTAATTAATTATGATTTTATATAATTATTTATTTTAAAATAACTTGCCACGTGGAAGTTCTTATTGGACCCTCAGTCCTTGAGATCTCTGTCTTCTTGAAATGCATGTGGGGACTCTCTCTCACTCTGCTCTAACGGACTACAACCGTCAACCACTCACTCTCACTCTCACTCTCACTCTCAATTCTCCAACGGACGCACTCTCTCACTCTTCGGGAACCTCATCACGAAACGGTAAAACTCTAATTCTCACTCAGCACTCTCTCACTACTCTCTCTCTCTCTCTCTCACTCGCCGCCATCCAGTCTCTCCGCTTCTCGCTGCATCTTTCCTTCTCTTAGGTTTTTGATTTTTTCTTAATTCTGTTTCTAAATCCTTTTTATTTGTCATAATTTGTTGTTATGATTCTGTCTTAAAAATTTTCAAGTCTTAGCGTTTTATTTTTTTTAATTCAGTTTATTTCTCAAAATTTGTTGTCATAATTCTATTTTTAATTTATCATTTGTTACTTGCTGATTTTTGTTAGTATTATTTGCTGATGGCTCTGATCTTTTAATTTCATTGTTTTTGTTTTTGTTGAACATATCACTGGGCAAATTTTTTTGTTGCTGGATAAGATCACTGTTCTTTTATTATTAATTTATTGAATTGTTGCCCTCTTCTTTTGTCCTATGAAGATATCAGGATGCAACCGGCAAATAAATTCCTAGGTTTCATCTTTGCGAACATTGAAGATATCATGAATGATTCCGGCAATGTCCATCAAGACCTATTAATAGATAAGAACACACATTCTGTTTAAATCTGTTCAAATCTAGAGGAAGGTTTTTATACACTTGAAATATTATTATACACTTATATTATCTACTTTTGTTGTATAAAATGTAATTGCATGTTTAGATGAATGGTATGATGTTAAAAATTTTTTAATTTCTAAACATAAATAATTCATGACTCTGTAGAGACCCAATATAAAAAATGGGGTCTAATAAAATATAAATAAAATAAGAATAAACGGTTTAGTAATAATATCAACATCTACATGTTAAGTAAATTCCATAAAAAAAAAAGTACAAACACTTGTTGTTCATCGGGTCAAATACTTTGTGAAGGCCACCAACACATAATAATAAGAATTTGGATCTTCTAAATTTTTGAAATTTATTTTAGAGAGTAAAGTATGATCTATCACCATTTATTTCATAGGTGGAACCAAGAGAAAACATGAGAGAGAAAACATTCAATGGTGAGAGATTTAACTTTATCTTCTAAAGTGAAAATCTAAAATTTAGAGGATCTAAATCCTAATAATAATAATTATGATTTTATTATTTAATATAATTATTTAATTAATTATGATTTTATATAATTATTTATTTTAAAATAACTTGCCACGTGGAAGTTCTTATTGGACCCTCAGTCCTTGAGAACTCTGTCTTCTTGAAATGCATGTGGGGACTCTCTCTCACTTTGCTCTAACGGACTACAACCGTCAACCACTCACTCTCACTCTCACTCTCACTCTCAATTCTCCAACGGACGCACTCTCTCACTCTTCGAGAACCTCAGCACGAAACGGTAAAACTCTAATTCTCACTCAGCACTCTCTCACTACTCTCTCTCTCTCTCTCACTCGCCGCCGTCCAGTCTCTCCGCTTCTCGCTGCATCTTTGCTTCTCTTAGGTTTTTGATTTTTTCTTAATTATGTTTCTAAATCCTTTTTATTTGTCATAATTTGTTGTTATGATTCTGTCTTAAAAATTTTCAAGTCTTAGCGTTTTATTTTTTTAATTCAGTTTATTTCTCACAATTTGTTGTCATAATTCTATTTTTAATTTATCATTTGTTACTTGCTGATTTTTGTTAGTATTATTTGCTGATGGCTCTAATCTTTTAATTTCATTGTTTTTATTTTTGTTGAACATATCACTGGGCAAATTCTTTTGTTGCTGGATAAGATCACTGTTCTTTTGTTTTTGATTTGCTGAATTGTTGCCATGTTCTTTTGTCCTATGAAGATATCAGGATGCAACCGGCAAATAAATTCCTAGGTTTCATCTATGCGAACATTGAAGATATCATGAATGATTCCGGCAATGTCCATCAAAACCTATTAATAGATAAGAACACACATTCTGTTTAAATCTGTTCAAATCTAGAGGAAGGTTTTTATACACTTGAAATATTATTATACACTTATATTATCTACTTTTGTTGTATAAAATGTAATTGCATGTTTAGATGAATGGTATGATGTTAAAAATTTTTAATTTCTAAACATAAATAATTCATGACTCTGTAGAGACCCAATATAAAAAATGGGGTCTAATAAAATATAAATAAAATAAGAATAAACGGTTTAGTAATAATATCAACATCTACATGTTAACTGAATTCCATAAAAAAAAAGTACAAACACTTGTTGTTCATCGGGTCAAATACTTTGTGAAGGCCACATACACATAATAATAAGAATTTGGATCTTCTAAATTTTGAAATTTATTTTAGAGAGTAAAGTATGATATATCACCATTTATTTCATAGGTGGAACCAAGAGAAAACATGAGAGAGAAAACATTCAATGGTGAGAGATTTAACTTTATCTTCTAAAGTGAAATTCTAAAATTTAGAGGATCTAAATCCTAATAATAATAATTATGATTTTATTATTTAATATAATTATTTAATTAATTATGATTTTATATAATTATTTATTTTAAAATAACTTGCCACGTGAAAGTTCTTATTGGAACCTCAGTCCTTGAGAACTCTGTCTTCTTGAAATGCATGTGGGGACTCTCTCTCACTCTGCTCTAACGGACTACAACCGTCAACCACTCACTCTCACTCTCACTCTCACTCTCAATTCTCCAACGGACGCACTCTCTCACTCTTCGGGAGCCTCAGCACGAAACGGTAAAACTCTAATTCTCACTTAGCACTCTCTCACTACTCTCTCTCTCTCTCTCTCTCTCTCTCTCTCTCTCTCTCACTCGCCGCCGTCCAGTCTCTCCGCTTCTCGCTGCATCTTTCCTTCTCTTAGGTTTTTGATTTTTTCTTAATTCTGTTTCTAAATCCTTTTTATTTGTCATAATTTGTTGTTATGATTCTGTCTTAAAAATTTTCAAGTCTTAGCGTTTTATTTTTTTTAATTCAGTTTATTTCTCACATTTTGTTGTCATAATTCTATTTTTAATTTATCATTTGTTACTTGCTGATTTTTGTTAGTATTATTTGCTGATGACTCTGATCTTTTAATTTCATTGTTTTTGTTTTTGTTGAACATATCACTGGGCAAATTCTTTTGTTGCTGGATAAGATCACTGTTCTTTTGTTTTTAATTTGCTGAATTGTTGCCCTGTTCTTTTGTCCTATGAAGATATCAGGATGCAACCGGCAAATAAATTCCTTGGTTTCATCTATGCGAACATTGAAGATATCATGAATGATTCCGGCAATGTCCATCAAAACCTATTAATAGATAAGAACACACATTCTGTTTAAATCTGTTCAAATCTAGAGGAAGGTTTTTATACACTTGAAATATTATTATACACTTATATTATCAACTTTTGTTGTATAAAATATAATTGCATATTTAGATGAATGGTATGATGTTAAAAATTTTTAATTTCTAAACATAAATAATTCATGACTCTGTAGAGACCCAATATAAAAAATGGGGTCTAATAAAATATAAATAAAATAAGAATAAACGGTTTAGTAATGATATCAACATCTACATGTTAACTAAATTCCATAAAAAAAAAGTACAAACACTTGTTGTTCATCGGGTCAAATACTTTGTGAATGCCACCAACACATAATAATAAGAATTTGGATCTTCTAAATTTTGAAATTTATTTTAGAGAGTAAAGTATGATCTATCACCATTTATTTCATAGGTGGAACCAAGAGAAAACATGAGAGAGAAAACATTCAATGGTGAGAGATTTAACTTTATCTTCTAAAGTAAAAATCTAAAATTTAGAGGATCTAAATCCTAATAATAATAATTATGATTTTATTATTTAATATAATTATTTAATTAATTATGATTTTATATAATTATTTATTTTAAAATAACTTGCCACGTGGAAGTTCTTATTGGACCCTCAGTCCTTGAGAACTCTGTCTTCTTGAAATGCATGTGGGGACTCTCTCTCACTCTGCTCTAACAGACTACAACCGTCAACCACTCACTCTCACTCTCACTCTCACTCTCAATTCTCCAACGGACGCACTCTCTCACTCTTCGGGAACCTCAGCACGAAACGGTAAAACTCTAATTCTCACTCAGCACTCTCTCACTACTCTCTCACTCGCCGCCGTCCAGTCTCTCCGTTTCTCGCTGCATCTTTCCTTCACTTAGGTTTTTGATTTTTTCTTAATTCTGTTTCTATATCCTTTTTATTTGTCATAATTTGTTGTTATGATTCTGTTTTAAAAATTTTCAAGTCATAGCGTTTTATTTTTTTTAATTCATTTTATTTCTCAAAATTTGTTGTCATAATTCTATTTTTAATTTATCATTTGTTACTTGCTGATTTTTGTTAGTATTATTTGCTGATGGCTCTGATCTTTTAATTTCATTGTTTTTGGTTTTGATGAACATATCACTGGGCAAATTCTTTTGTTACTGGATAAGATCACTGTTCTTTTGTTTTTAATTTGCTGAATTGTTGCCCTGTTCTTTTGTCCTATGAAGATATCAGGATGCAACTGGCAAATAAATTCCTAGGTTTCATCTTGCGAACATTGAAGATATCATGAATGATTCCGGCAATGTCCATCAAAACCTATTAATAGATAAGAACACACATTCTGTTTAAATCTGTTCAAATCTAGAGGAAGGTTTTTATACACTTGAAATATTATTATACACTTATATTATCTACTTTTGTTGTATAAAATGTAATTGCATGTTTAGATGAATGGTATGATGTTAAAAATTTTTAATTTCTAAACATAAATAATTCATGACTCTGTAGAGACCCAATATAAAAAATGGGGTCTAATAAAATATAAATAAAATAAGAATAAACGGTTTAGTAATAATATCAACATCTACATGTTAACTAAATTCCATAAAAAAAAGTACAAACACTTCTTGTTCATCGGGTCAAATACTTTGTGAAGGCCACCAACACATAATAATAAGAATTTGGATCTTCTAAATTTTGAAATTTATTTTAGAGAGTAAAGTATGATCTATCACCATTTATTTCATAGGTGGAACCAAGAGAAAACATGAGAGAGAAAACATTCAATGGTGAGAGATTTAACTTTATCTTCTAAAGTGAAAATCTAAAATTTAGAGGATCTAAATCCTAATAATAATAATTATGATTTTATTATTTAATATAATTATTTAATTAATTATGATTTTATATAATTATTTATTTTAAAATAACTTGCCACGTGGAAGTTCTTATTGGATCCTCAGTCCTTGAGAACTCTGTCTTCTTGAAATGCATGTGGGGACTCTCTCTTACTCTGCTCTAACGGACTACAACCGTCAACCACTCACTCTCACTCTCACTCTCACTCTCAATTCTCCAACGGACGCACTCTCTCACTCTTCGGGAACCTCAGCACGAAATGGTAAAACTCTAATTCTCACTCAGCACTCTCTCACTACTCTCTCTCTCTCACTCACTCGCCGCCGTCCAGTCTCTCCGCTTCTCGCTGCATCTTTCCTTCTCTTAGGTTTTTGATTTTTCTTAATTCTGTTTCTAAATCCTTTTTATTTGTCATAATTTGTTGTTATGATTCTGTTTTAAAAATTTTCAAGTCTTAGCGTTTTATTTTTTTAATTCAGTTTATTTCCACAATTTGTTGTCATAATTCTATTTTAATTTATCATTTGTTACTTGCTGATTTTTGTTAGTATTATTTGCTGATGGCTCTGATCTTTTAATTTCATTGTTTTTGTTTTTGTTGAACATATCACTGGGCAAATTCTTTTGTTGCTGGATAAGATCACTGTTCTTTTGTTTTTAATTTGTGAATTGTTGCCCTGTTCTTTTGTCTATGAAGATATCAGGATGCAACCGGCAAATAAATTCCTAGGTTTCATCTTGCGAACATTGAAGATATCATGAATGATTCTGGCAATGTCCATCAAAACCTATTAATAGATAAGAACACACATTCTGTTTAAATCTGTTCAAATCTAGAGGAAGGTTTTTATACACTTGAAATATTATTATACACTTATATTATCTACTTTTGTTGTATAAAATGTAATTGCATGTTTAGATGAATGGTATGATGTTAAAAATTTTTAATTTCTAAACATAAATAATTCATGACTCTGTAGAGACCCAATATAAAAAATGGGGTCTAATAAAATATAAATAAAATAAGAATAAACGGTTTAGTAATAATATCAACATCTACATGTTAACTAAATTCCATAAAAAAAAGTACAAACACTTGTTGTTCATCGGGTCAAATACTTTGTGAAGGCCACCAACACATAATAATAAGAATTTGGATCTTCTAAATTTTGAAATTTATTTTAGAGAGTAAAGTATGATCTATCACCATTTATTTCATAGGTGGAACCAAGAGAAAACATGAGAGAGAAAACATTCAATGGTGAGAGATTTAACTTTATCTTCTAAAGTGAAAATCTAAAATTTAGAGGATCTAATCCTAATAATAATAATTATGATTTTATTATTTAATATAATTATTTAATTAATTATGATTTTATATAATTATTTATTTTAAAATAACTTGCCACGTGGAAGTTCTTATTGGACCCTCAGTCCTTGAGAACTCTGTTTCTTGAAATGCATGTGGGGACTCTCTCTCACTCGCTCTAACGGACTACAACCGTCAACCACTCACTCTCACTCTCACTCTCACTCTCAATTCTCCAACGGACGCACTCTCTCACTCTTCGGGAACCTCAGCACGAAACGGTAAAACTCTAATTCTCACTCAGCACTCTCTCACTACTTTCTCCTCTCTCTCTCTCTCACTCGTCGCCGTCCAGTCTCTCCGCTTCTCGCTGCATCTTTCCTTCTCTTAGGTTTTTGATTTTTTCTTAATTCTGTTTCTAAATCCTTTTTATTTGTCATAATTTGTTGTTATGATTTGTTTTAAAAATTTTCAAGTCTTAGCATTTTATTTTTTTAATTCAGTTTATTTCCACAATTTGTTGTCATAATTCTATTTTTAATTTATCATTTGTTACTTGCTGATTTTTGTTAGTATTATTTGCTGATGGCTCTGATCTTTTAATTTCATTGTTTTTGTTTTTGTTGAACATATCACTGGGCAAATTCTTTTGTTGCTGGATAAGATCACTGTTCTTTTGTTTTTAATTTGTTGAATTGTTGCCCTATTCTTTTGTCTATGAAGATATCAGGATGCAACCGGCAAATAAATTCCTAGGTTTCATCTTGCGAACATTGAAGATATCATGAATGATTCCGGCAATGTCCATCAAAACCTATTAATAGATAAGAACACACATTCTGTTTAAATCTGTTCAAATCTAGAGGAAGGTTTTTATACACTTGAAATATTATTATACACTTATATTATCTACTTTTTTGTATAAAATGTAATTGCATGTTTAGATGAATGGTATGATGTTAAAAATTTTTAATTTCTAAACATAAATAATTCATGACTCTGTAGAGACCCAATATAAAAAATGGGGTCTCATAAAATATAAATAAAATAAGAATAAACGGTTTAGTAATAATATCAACATCTACATGTTAACTAAATTCCATAAAAAAAAGTACAAACACTTGTTGTTCTCGGGTCAAATACTTTGTGAAGGCCACCAACACATAATAATAAGAATTGGATCTTCTAAATTTTGAAATTTATTTTAGAGAGTAAAGTATGATCTATCACCATTTATTTCATAGGCGGAACCAAGAGAAAACATGAGAGAGAAAACATTCAATGGTGAGAGCTTGAACTTTATCTTCTAAAGTGAAAATCTAAAATTTAGAGGATCTAAATCCTAATAATAATAATTATGATTTTATTATTTAATATAATTATTTAATTAATTATGATTTTATATAATTATTTATTTTAAAATAACTTGCCACGTGGAAGTTCTTATTGGACCCTCAGTCCTTGAGAACTCTGTCTTCTTGAAATGCATGTGGGGACTCTCTCTCACTCTGCTCTAACGGACTACAACCGTCAACCACTCACTCTCACTCTCACTCTCACTCTCAATTCTCCAACGGACGCACTCTCTCACTCTTCGGAACCTCAGCACGAAACGGTAAAACTCTAATTCTCACTCAGCACTCTCTCACTACTCTCTCTCTCTCTCTCACTCGTCGCCGTCCAGTCTCTCCGCTTCTCGCTGCATCTTTCCTTCTCTTAGGTTTTTGATTTTTTCTTAATTCTGTTTCTAAATCCTTTTATTTGTCATAATTTGTTGTTATGATTCTGTTTTAAAAATTTTCAAGTCTTAGCGTTTTATTTTTTTTAATTCAGTTTATTTCTCACAATTTGTTGTCATAATCTATTTTTAGTTTATCATTTGTTACTTGCTGTTTTTGTTAGTATCATTTGCTGATGGCTCTGATCTTTTAATTTCATTGTTTTTGTTTTTGTTGAACATATCACTGGGCAAATTCTTTTGTTGCTGGATAAGATCACTGTTCTTTTGTTTTTAATTTGTGAATTGTTGCCCTGTTCTTTTGTCCTATGAAGATATCAGGATGCAACCGGCAAATAAATTCCTGGTTTCATCTTTGCGACATTGAAGATATCATGAATGATTCCGGCAATGTCCATCAAAACCTATTAATAGATAAGAACACACATTCTGTTTAAATCTGTTCAAATCTAGAGGAAGGTTTTTATACACTTGAAATATTATTATACACTTATATTATCTACTTTTTTGTATAAAACGTAATTGTATGTTTAGATGAATGGTATGATGTTAAAAATTTTTAATTTCAAACATAAATAATTCATGACTTTGAAGAGACCCATATAAAAAATGGGGTCTAATAAAATATAAATAAAATAAGAATAAACGGTTTAGTAATAATATCAACATCTACATGTTAACTAAATTCCATAAAAAAAAGTACAAACACTTGTTGTTCATCGGGTCAAATACTTTGTGAAGGCCACCAACACATAATAATAAGAATTGGATCTTCTAAATTTTGAAATTTATTTTAGAGAGTAAAGTATGATCTATCACCATTTATTTCATAGGTGGAACCAAGAGAAAACATGAGAGAGAAAACATTCAATGGTAGAGATTTAACTTTATCTTCTAAAGTAAAATCTAAAATTTAGAGGATCTAAATCCTAATAATAATAATTATGATTTTATTATTTAATATAATTATTTAATTAATTATGATTTTATATAATTATTTATTTTAAAATAACTTGCCACGTGGAAGTTCTTATTGGACCCTCAGTCCTTGAGAACTCTGTCTTCTTGAAATGCATGTGGGACTCTCTCTCACTCTGCTCTAACGGACTACAACGTCAACCACTCACTCTCACTCTCACTCTCACTCTAATTCTCCAACGGACGCACTCTCTCACTCTTCGGAACCTCAGCACGAAATGGTAAAACTCTAATTCTCACTCAGCACTCTCTCACTACTCTCTCTCTCTCTCACTCGCCCCGTCAGTCTCTCCGCTTCTCGCTGCATCTTTCCTTCTCTTAGGTTTTTGATTTTTTCTTAATTCTGTTTCTAAATCCTTTTTATTTGTCATAATTTGTTGTTATGATTCTGTTTTAAAAATTTTCAAGTCTTAGCATTTTATTTTTTTTAATTCAGTTTATTTCCACAATTTGTTGTCATAATTCTATTTTTAATTTATCATTTGTTACTTGCTGATTTTTGTTAGTATTATTTGCTATGGCTCTGATCTTTTAATTTCATTGTTTTTGTTTTTGTTGAACATATCACTGGGCAAATTCTTTTGTTGCTGGATAAGATCACTGTTCTTTTGTTTTTAATTTGTTGAATTGTTGCCCTGTTCTTTTGTCCTATGAAGATATCAGGATGCAACCGGCAAATAAATTCCTAGGTTTCATCTTGCGAACATTGAAGATATCATGAATGATTCCGGCAATGTCCATCAAAACCTATTAATAGATAAGAACACACATTCTGTTTAAATCTGTTCAAATCTAGAGGAAGGTTTTTATACACTTGAAATATTATTATACACTTATATTATCTACTTTTGTTGTATAAAATGTAATTGCATGTTTAGATGAATGGTATGATGTTAAAAATTTTTAATTTCTAAACATAAATAATTCATGACTCTGTAGAGACCCAATATAAAAAATGGGGTCTAATAAAATATAAATAAAATAAGAATAAACGGTTTAGTAATAATATCAACATCTACATGTTAAGTAAATTCCATAAAAAAAAAGTACAAACACTTGTTGTTCATCGGGTCAAATACTTTGTGAAGGCCACCAACACATAATAATAAGAATTTGGATCTTCTAAATTTTGAAATTTATTTTAGAGAGTAAAGTATGATCTATCACCATTTATTTCATCGGCGGAACCAAGAGAAAACATGAGAGAGAAAACATTCAATGGTGAGAGATTTAACTTTATCTTCAAAAGTGAAAATCTAAAATTTAGAGTTTCTAAATCCTAATAATAATAATTATGATTTTATTATTTAATATAATTATTTAATTAATTATGATTTTATATAATTATTTATTTTAAAATAACTTGCCACGTGGAAGTTCTTATTGGACCCTCAGTCCTTGAGAACTCTGTTTTCTTGAAATGCATGTGGGGACTCTCTCTCACTCTGCTCTAACGGACTACAACCGTCAACCACTCACTCTCACTCTCACTCTCACTCTCATCTCATCCTCCAACGGACGCACTCTCTCACTCTTCGAGAACCTCAGCACGAAACGGTAAAACTCTAATTCTCACTCAGCACTCTCTCACTACTCTCTCACTCTCTCTCACTCGCCGCCGTCCAGTCTCTCCGCTTCTCGCTGCATCTTTCCTTCTCTTAGGTTTTTGATTTTTTCTTAATTCTGTTTCTAAATCCTTTTTATTTGTCATAATTTGTTGTTATGATTCTGTTTTAAAAATTTTCAAGTCTTAGCATTTTATTTTTTTTAATTCAGTTTATTTCCCACAATTTGTTGTCATAATTCTATTTTTAATTTATCATTTGTTACTTGCTGATTTTTGTTAGTATCACTTGCTGATGGCTCTGATCTTTTAATTTCATTGTTTTTGTTTTTGTTGAACATATCACTGGGCAAATTCTTTTGTTGCTGCATAAGATCACTGTTCTTTTGTTTTCAATTTGTTGAATTGTTGCCCTGTTCTTTTGTCCTATGAAGATATCAGGATGCAACCGGCAAATAAATTCCTGGGTTTCATCTTTGCGGACATTGAAGATATCATGAATGATTCCGGCAGTGTCCATCAAAACCTATTAATAGATAAGAACACACATTCTGTTTAAATCTGTTCAAATCTAGAGGAAGGTTTTTATACACTTGAAATATTATTATACACTTATATTATCTACTTTTTTGTATAAAACGTAATTGTATGTTTAGATGAATGGTATGATGTTAAAAATTTTTAATTTCTAAACATAAATAATTCATGACTTTGAAGAGACCCAATATAAAAAATGGGGTCTAATAAAATATAAATAAAATAAGAATAAACGGTCTAGTAATAATATCAACATCTAGATGTTAACTAAATTCAATAAAAAAAAGTACAAACACTTGTTGTTCATCGGGTCAATTACTTTGTGAAGGCCACCAACACATAATAATAAGAATTTGGATCTTCTAAATTTTGAAATTTATTTTAGAGAGTAAAGTATGATCTATCACCATTTATTTCATAGGTGGAACCAAGAGAAAACATGAGAGAAAAAACATTCAATGGTGAGAGATTTAACTTTATCTTCTAAAGTAAAATCTAAAATTTAGAGGATCTAAATCCTAATAATAATAATTATGATTTTATTATTTAATATAATTATTTAATTAATTATGATTTTATATAATTATTTATTTTAAAATAACTTGCCACGTGGAAGTTCTTATTGGACCCTCAGTCCTTGAGAACTCTGTCTTCTTGAAATGCATGTAGGGACTCTCTCTCACTCTGCTCTAACGGACTACAACCGTCAACCACTCACTCTCACTCTCACTCTCACTCTCAATTCTCCAACGGACGCACTCTCTCACTCTTCGGGAACCTCAGCACGAAACGGTAAAACTCTAATTCTCACTCAGCATTCTCTCACTACTCTCTCTCTCTCTCTCACTCGCCGCCGTCCAGTCTCTCCGCTTCTCGCTGCATCTTTCCTTCTCTTAGGTTTTTGATTTTTTCTTAATTCTGTTTCTAAATCCTTTTTATTTGTCATAATTTGTTGTTATGATTTTGTTTTAAAAATTTTCAAGTCTTAACATTTTATTTTTTTAATTCAGTTTATTTCCCACAATTTGTTGTCATAATTCTATTTTTAATTTATCATTTGTTACTTGCTGATTTTTGTTAGTATTATTCGCTGATGGCTCTGATCTTTTAATTTCATTGTTTTTGTTTTTGTTGAACATATCACTGGGCAAATTCTTTTGTTGTTGGATAAGATCAGTGTTCTTTTGTTTTTAATTTGTTGAATTGTTGCCCTGTTCTTTTGTCCTATGAAGATATCAGGATGCAACCGGCAAATAAATTCCTAGGTTTCATTTTTGCGAACATTGAAGATATCATGAATGATTCCGGCAATGTCCATCAAAACCTATTAATAGATAAGAACACACATTCTGTTTAAATCTGTTCAAATCTAGAGGAAGGTTTTTATACACTTGAAATATTATTATACACTTATATTATCTACTTTTTTGTATAAAACGTAATTGTATGTTTAGATGAATGGTATGATGTTAAAAATTTTTAATTTCTAAACATAAATAATTCATGACTTTGAAGAGACCCAATATAAAAAATGGGGTCTAATAAAATATAAATAAAATAAGAATAAACGGTCTAGTAATAATATCAACATCTAGATGTTAACTAAATTCAATAAAAAAAAGTACAAACACTTGTTGTTCATCGGGTCAATTACTTTGTGAAGGCCACCAACACATAATAATAAGAATTTGGATCTTCTAAATTTTGAAATTTATTTTAGAGAGTAAAGTATGATCTATCACCATTTATTTCATAGGTGGAACCAAGAGAAAACATGAGAGAAAAAACATTCAATGGTGAGAGATTTAACTTTATCTTCTAAAGTAAAAATCTAAAATTTAGAGGATCTAAATCCTAATAATAGTAATAATTATGATTTTATTATTTAATATAATTATTTAATTAATTATGATTTTATATAATTATTTATTTTAAAATAACTTGCCACGTGGAAGTTCTTATTGGACCCTCAGTCCTTGAGAACTCTGTCTTCTTGAAATGCATGTAGGGACTCTCTCTCACTCTGCTCTAACGGACTACAACCGTCAACCACTCACTCTCACTCTCACTCTCACTCTCAATTCTCCAACGGACGCACTCTCTCACTCTTCGGGAACCTCAGCACGAAACGGTAAAACTCTAATTCTCACTCAGCATTCTCTCACTACTCTCTCTCTCTCTCTCACTCGCCGCCGTCCAGTCTCTCCGCTTCTCGCTGCATCTTTCCTTCTCTTAGGTTTTTGATTTTTTCTTAATTCTGTTTCTAAATCCTTTTTATTTGTCATAATTTGTTGTTATGATTTTGTTTTAAAAATTTTCAAGTCTTAACATTTTATTTTTTTAATTCAGTTTATTTCCCACAATTTGTTGTCATAATTCTATTTTTAATTTATCATTTGTTACTTGCTGATTTTTGTTAGTATTATTCGCTGATGGCTCTGATCTTTTAATTTCATTGTTTTTGTTTTTGTTGAACATATCACTGGGCAAATTCTTTTGTTGTTGGATAAGATCAGTGTTCTTTTGTTTTTAATTTGTTGAATTGTTGCCCTGTTCTTTTGTCCTATGAAGATATCAGGATGCAACCGGCAAATAAATTCCTAGGTTTCATTTTTGCGAACATTGAAGATATCATGAATGATTCCGGCAATGTCCATCAAAACCTATTAATAGATAAGAACACACATTCTGTTTAAATCTGTTCAAATCTAGAGGAAGGTTTTTATACACTTGAAATATTATTATACACTTATATTATCTACTTTTGTTGTATAAAATGTAATTGCATGTTTAGATGAATGGTATGATGTTAAAAATTTTTAATTTCTAAACATAAATAATTCATGACTCTATAGAGACCCAATATAAAAAATGGGGTCTAATAAAATATAAATAAAATAAGAATAAACGGTTTAGTAATAATATCAACATCTACATGTTAAGTAAATTCCATAAAAAAAAAGTACAAACACTTGTTGTTCATCGGGTCAAATACTTTGTGAAGGCCACCAACACATAATAATAAGAATTTGGATCTTCTAAATTTTGAAATTTATTTTAGAGAGTAAAGTATGATCTATCACCATTTATTTCATAGGCGGAACCAAGAGAAAACATGAGAGAGAAAACATTCAATGGTGAGAGATTTAACTTTATCTTCTAAAGTGAAAATCTAAAATTTAGAGGATCTGAATCCTAATAATAATAATTATGATTTTATTATTTAATATAATTATTTAATTAATTATGATTTTATATAATTATTTATTTTAAAATAACTTGCCACGTGGAAGTTCTTATTGGACCCTCAGTCCTTGAGAACTCTGTCTTCTTGAAATGCATGTAGGGACTCTCTCTCACTCTGCTCTAACGGACTACAACCGTTAACCACTCACTCTCACTCTCACTCTCACTCTTAATTCTCCAACGGACGCACTCTCTCACTCTTCGGGAACCTCAGCACGAAATGGTAAAACTCTAATTCTCACTCAGCACTCTCTCACTACTCTCTCTCTCTCTCACTCGCCACCGTCTAGTTTCTCCGCTTCTCGCTGCATCTTTCCTTCTCTTAGGTTTTTGATTTTTTCTTAATTCTGTTTCTAAATCCTTTTTATTTGTCATAATTTGTTGTTATGATTCTGTTTTAAAAATTTTCAAGTCTTAGCATTTTATTTTTTTTAATTCAGTTTATTTCCCACAATTTGTTGTCATAATTCTATTTTTAATTTATCATTTGTTACTTGCTGATTTTTGTTAGCATTATTTGCTGATGGCTCTGATCTTTTAATTTCATTGTTTTTATTTTTGTTGAACATATCACTGGGCAAATTCTTTTGTTGCTGGATAAGATCACTGTTCTTTTGTTTTTAATTTATTGAATTGTTGCCCTGTTCTTTTGTCCTATGAAGATATCAGGATGCAACCGGCAAATAAATTCCTAGGTTTCATTTTGCGAACATTGAAGATATCATGAATGATTCCGGCAATGTCCATCAAAACCTATTAATAGATAAGAACACACATTCTGTTTAAATCTGTTCAAATCTAGAGGAAGGTTTTTATACACTTGAAATATTATTATACACTTATATTATCTACTTTTGTTGTATAAAATGTAATTGCATGTTTAGATGAATGGTATGATGTTAAAAATTTTTAATTTCTAAACATAAATAATTCATGACTCTGTAGAGACCCAATATAAAAAATGGAGTCTCATAAAATATAAATAAAATAAGAATAAATGGTTTAGTAATAATATCAACATCTACATGTTAACTAAATTCCATAAAAAAAAGTACAAACACTTGTTGTTCCTCGGGTGAAATACTTTGTGAAGGCCACCAACACATAATAATAAGAATTTGGATCTTCTAAATTTTGAAATTTATTTTAGAGAGTAAAGTATGATCTATCACCATTTATTTCATAGGCGGAACCAAGAGAAAACATGAGAGAGAAAACATTCAATGGTGAGAGCTTGAACTTTATCTTCTAAAGTGAAAATCTAAAATTTAGAGGATCTAAATCCTAATAATAATAATTATGATTTTATTATTTAATATAATTATTTAATTAATTATGATTTTATATAATTATTTATTTTAAAATAACTTGCCACGTGGAAGTTCTTATTGGACCCTCAGTCCTTGAGAACTCTGTCTTCTTGAAATGCATGTGGGGACTCTCTCTCACTCTGCTCTAACGGACTACAACCGTCAACCACTCACTCTCACTCTCACTCTCACTCTCAATTCTCCAACGGACGCACTCTCTCACTCTTCGGGAACCTCAGCACGAAACGGTAAAACTCTAATTCTCACTCAGCACTCTCTCACTACTCTCTCTCTCTCTCACTCGCCGCCGTCCAGTCTCTCCACTTCTCGCTGCATCTTTCCTTCTTTTAGGTTTTTTATTTTTTCTTAATTCTGTTTCTAAATCCTTTTTATTTGTCATAATTTGGTGTTATGATTCTGTTTTAAAAATTTTCAAGTCTTAGCGTTTTATTTTTTTTAATTCAGTTTATTTCTCACAATTTGTTGTCATAATACCATTTTTAGTTTATCATTTGTTACTTGCTGTTTTTGTTAGTATCATTTGCTGATGGCTCTGATCTTTTAATTTCATTGTTTTTGTTTTTGTTGAACATATCACTGGGCAAGTTCTTTTGTTGCTGGATAAGATCACTGTTCTTTTGTTTTTAATTTGTTGAATTGTTGCCCTGTTCTTTTGTCCTATGAAGATATCAGGATGCAACCGGCAAATAAATTCCTGGGTTTCATCTTTGCGGACATTGAAGATATCATGAATGATTCCGGCAGTGTCCATCAAAACCTATTAATAGATAAGAACACACATTCTGTTTAAATCTGTTCAAATCTAGAGGAAGGTTTTTATACACTTGAAATATTATTATACACTTATATTATCTACTTTTTTTGTATAAAACGTAATTGTATGTTTAGATGAATGGTATGATGTTAAAAATTTTTAATTTCTAAACATAAATAATTCATGACTTTGAAGAGACCCGATATAAAAAATGGGGTCTAATAAAATATAAATAAAATAAGAATAAACGGTTTAGTAATAATATCAACATCTAGATGTTAACTAAATTCAATAAAAAAAAGTACAAACACTTGTTGTTCATCGGGTCAATTACTTTGTGAAGGCCACCAACACATAATAATAAGAATTTGGATCTTCTAAATTTTGAAATTTATTTTAGAGAGTAAAGTATGATCTATCACCATTCATTTCATAGGTGGAACCAAGAGAAAACATGAGAGAGAAAACATTCAATGGTAAGAGATTTAACTTTATCTTCTAACGTAAAAATCTAAAATTTAGAGGATCTAAATCCTAATAATAATAATTATGATTTTATTATTTAATATAATTATTTAATTAATTATGATTTTATATAATTATTTATTTTAAAATAACTTGCCACGTGGAAGTTCTTATTGGACCCTCAGTCCTTGAGAACTCTGTCTTCTTGAAATGCATGTAGGGACTCTCTCTCACTCTGCTCTAACGGACTACAACCGTCAACCACTCACTCTCACTCTCACTCTCACTCTTAATTCTCCAACGGACGCACTCTCTCACTCTTCGGGAACCTCAGCACGAAATGGTAAAACTCTAATTCTCACTCAGCACTCTCTCACTACTCTCTCTCTCTCTCTCACTCGCCACCGTCTAGTTTCTCCGCTTCTCGCTGCATCTTTCCTTCTCTTAGGTTTTTGATTTTTTCTTAATTCTGTTTCTAAATCCTTTTTATTTGTCATAATTTGTTGTTATGATTCTGTTTTAAAAATTTTCAAGTCTTAGCATTTTATTTTTTTTAATTCAGTTTATTTCCCACAATTTGTTGTCATAATTCTATTTTTAATTTATCATTTGTTACTTGCTGATTTTTGTTAGTATTATTTGCTAATGGCTCTGATCTTTTAATTTCATTGTTTTTGTTTTTGTTGAACATATCACTGGGCAAATTCTTTTGTTGCTGGATAAGATCACTGTTCTTTTGTTTTTAATTTGTTGAATTGTTGCCCTGTTCTTTTGTCCTATGAAGATATCAAGATGCAACCGGCAAATAAATTCCTAGGTTTCATCTTTGCGAACATTGAAGATATCATGAATGATTCCGGCAATGTCCATCAAAACCTATTAATAGATAAGAACACACATTCTGTTTAAATCTGTTCAAATCTAGAGGAAGGTTTTTATACACTTGAAATATTATTATACACTTATATTATCTACTTTTGTTGTATAAAATGTAATTGCATGTTTAGATGAATGGTATGATGTTAAAAATTTTTAATTTCTAAACATAAATAATTCATGACTCTGTAGAGACCCAATATAAAAAATGGGGTCTAATAAAATATAAATAAAATAAGAATAAACGGTTTAGTAATAATATCAACATCTACATGTTAAGTAAATTCCATAAAAAAAAAGTACAAACACTTGTTGTTCATCGGGTCAAATACTTTGTGAAGGCCACCAACACATAATAATAAGAATTTGGATCTTCTAAATTTTGAAATTTATTTTAGAGAGTAAAGTATGATCTATCACCATTTATTTCATCGGCGGAACCAAGAGAAAACATGAGAGAGAAAACATTCAATGGTGAGAGATTTAACTTTATCTTCAAAAGTGAAAATCTAAAATTTAGAGTTTCTAAATCCTAATAATAATAATTATGATTTTATTATTTAATATAATTATTTAATTAATTATGATTTTATATAATTATTTATTTTAAAATAACTTGCCACGTGGAAGTTCTTATTGGACCCTCAGTCCTTGAGAACTCTGTTTTCTTGAAATGCATGTGGGGACTCTCTCTCACTCTGCTCTAACGGACTACAACCGTCAACCACTCACTCTCACTCTCACTCTCACTCTCAATCCTCCAACGGACGCACTCTCTCACTCTTCGAGAACCTCAGCACGAAACGGTAAAACTCTAATTCTCACTCAGCACTCTCTCACTACTCTCTCACTCTCTCTCACTCGCCGCCGTCCAGTCTCTCCGCTTCTCGCTGCATCTTTCCTTCTCTTAGGTTTTTGATTTTTTCTTAATTCTGTTTCTAAATCCTTTTTATTTGTCATAATTTGTTGTTATGATTCTGTTTTAAAAATTTTCAAGTCTTAGCATTTTATTTTTTTTAATTCAGTTTATTTCCCACAATTTGTTGTCATAATTCTATTTTTAATTTATCATTTGTTACTTGCTGATTTTTGTTAGTATTATTTGCTGATGGCTCTGATCTTTTAATTTCATTGTTTTTATTTTTGTTGAACATATCACTGGGCAAATTCTTTTGTTGCTGGATAAGATCACTGTTCTTTTGTTTTTAATTTGTTGAATTGTTGCCCTGTTCTTTTGTCCTATGAAGATATCAGGATGCAACCGGCAAATAAATTCCTAGGTTTCATCTTTGCGAACATTGAAGATATCATGAATGATTCCGGCAATGTCCATCAAAACCTATTAATAGATAAGAACACACATTCTGTTTAAATCTGTTCAAATCTAGAGGAAGGTTTTTATACACTTGAAATATTATTATACACTTATATTATCTACTTTTGTTGTATAAAATGTAATTGCATGTTTAGATGAATGGTATGATGTTAAAAATTTTTAATTTCTAAACATAAATAATTCATGACTCTGTAGAGACCCAATATAAAAAATGGGGTCTAATAAAATATAAATAAATTAAGAATAAACGGTTTAGTAATAATATCAACATCTACATGTTAAGTAAATTCCATAAAAAAAAAGTACAAACACTTGTTGTTCATCGGGTCAAATACTTTGTGAAGGCCACCAACACATAATAATAAGAATTTGGATCTTCTAAATTTTGAAATTTATTTTAGAGAGTAAAGTATGATCTATCACCATTTATTTCATAAGCGGAACCAAGAGAAAACATGAGAGAGAAAACATTCATTGGTGAGAGATTTAACTTTATCTTCAAAAGTGAAAATCTAAAATTTAGAGTTTCTAAATCCTAATAATAATAATTATGATTTTATTATTTAATATAATTATTTAATTAATTATGATTTTATATAATTATTTATTTTAAAATAACTTGCCACGTGGAAGTTCTTATTGGACCCTCAGTCCTTGAGAACTCTGTTTTCTTGAAATGCATGTGGGGACTCTCTCTCACTCTGCTCTAACGGACTACAACCGTCAACCACTCACTCTCACTCTCACTCTCACTCTCAATTCTCCAACGGACGCACTCTCTCATTCTTCGAGAACCTCAGCACGAAACGGTAAAACTCTAATTCTCACTCAGCACTCTCTCACTACTCTCTCACTCTCTCTCACTCGCCGCCGTCCAGTCTCTCCGCTTCTCGCTGCATCTTTCCTTCTCTTAGGTTTTTGATTTTTTCTTAATTCTGTTTCTAAATCCTTTTTATTTGTCATAATTTGTTGTTATGATTCTGTTTTAAAAATTTTCAAGTCTTAGCATTTTATTTTTTTTAATTCAGTTTATTTCCCACAATTTGTTGTCATAATTCTATTTTTAATTTATCATTTGTTACTTGCTGATTTTTGTTAGTATTATTTGCTGATGGCTCTGATCTTTTAATTTCATTGTTTTTATTTTTGTTGAACATATCACTGGGCAAATTCTTTTGTTGCTGGATAAGATCACTGTTCTTTTGTTTTTAATTTATTGAATTGTTGCCCTGTTCTTTTGTCCTATGAAGATATCAGGATGCAACCGGCAAATAAATTCCTAGGTTTCATTTTTGCGAACATTGAAGATATCATGAATGATTCCGGCAATGTCCATCAAAACCTATTAATAGATAAGAACACACATTCTGTTTAAATCTGTTCAAATCTAGAGGAAGGTTTTTATACATTTGAAATATTATTATACACTTATATTATCTACTTTTGTTGTATAAAATGTAATTGCATGTTTAGATGAATGGTATGATGTTAAAAATTTTTAATTTCTAAACATAAATAATTCATGACTCTATAGAGACCCAATATAAAAAATGGGGTCTAATAAAATATAAATAAAATAAGAATAAACGGTTTAGTAATAATATCAACATCTACATGTTAAGTAAATTCCATAAAAAAAAAGTACAAACACTTGTTGTTCATCGGGTCAAATACTTTGTGAAGGCCACCAACACATAATAATAAGAATTTGGATCTTCTAAATTTTGAAATTTATTTTAGAGAGTAAAGTATGATCTATCACCATTTATTTCATAGGCGGAACCAAGAGAAAACATGAGAGAGAAAACATTCAATGGTGAGAGATTTAACTTTATCTTCTAAAGTGAAAATCTAAAATTTAGAGGATCTGAATCCTAATAATAATAATTATGATTTTATTATTTAATATAATTATTTAATTAATTATGATTTTATATAATTATTTATTTTAAAATAACTTGCCACGTGGAAGTTCTTATTGGACCCTCAATCCTTGAGAACTCTGTTTTCTTGAAATGTGGTGGACGAAATTGTGATCACTTGTTATGTATTTATAAAGGATGTATACTCTGAGGGCATTGTTTATTTTCTTCACAATCTCGTTCAACTAACCAGCAAGTGTACTGGGTCGTCCAAGTAATAACCTTACGTGAGTAAGGGTCGAATCCACAGAGATTGTTGGCATGAAGCAAGCTATGGTCACCTTGCAAATCTCAGTTAGGCAGATTTAAAATAGTTTATGGGTTTTCGAAAATAGAAATAATAAAATAGAATATAATAAAAAGGATAGAACACTTATGCAGATTCATTGGTAGGATTTCAGATAAGCGGATGGAGATGCTGTAGAGCTCTTGGACGCCTGCTCTCCTACTCCTTCTACTCAATCCTTCTTACTCCTTTCCATGGCAAGCTTTGTATAGGGGTTCACCATCAACTGTGGCTACTTTCATTCCTCACGGGGAAATAACCTGTGCGGCTGTCACTCGCACAGCTAACCAGTCTGGAGGCATCACCCATGGCTGATGGCTACATCCCATCCTCGCAGTGAAAACTATGCAACGCACTCTGTCACAGTACGGCTAATCACCGGTTGGTTCCCGCTCCTACTGGAATAGAATCCCTCTTTTGCGTCTGTCACCAACGCCCAGCAGGTTAAAGTTTGAAGCACGTCACGGTCACTCATGATCGGAATCCTACTCGGAACACCACAGACAAGGTTGGACTTTCCGGACTCCCAGGATCCTACTCGGAACACCACAGACAAGGTTGGACTTTCCGAATCCAGATGAATGCCGCCAACTATCTAACTTATACCACGAAGATTCTGTTGGGGAATCTAAGAGATACGCATTCAAGCTCTGTTGCATGTAGAACGGACATGGTTGTCAATCACGCGCATTCATAAGTGAGAATGATAATGAGGGTAATCTGACTCATCACATTCATCATGTTCTTGGGTACGAATGAATATCTTGGAATAAGAATAAGAGAGAATTGAATAAAAGAAGATAGAATTTCATTAATACTTGAGGTACAGCAGAGCTCCACACCCTTAATCTATGGTGTGCAGAAACTCCACCGTTGAAAATACATAAGCAAAAGGTTCAGGCATGGCCGAATGGCCAGCCCTCTCCATGATCAAGTGACCGAATAATGAAAGACTTAAAGTGGTCAAAAGATGTCTAATACAATAGATAAATGTCCTATATATACTAGACTAGCTACTAGGGTTTACATGAGTAAGTAATTGATGCATAAATCCACTTCCGGGGCCCACTTGGTGTGTGCTTGGGCTGAGCTTGATGAATTCACGTGCTAAGGCATATCTAGGCGTTGAACTTCAGGTTATGACGTGTTTTGGGCGTTCAACTCCGGATCATGACGTTTTTCTGGCGTTTAACTCCAGACAGCAGCATGAACTTGGCGTTCAACGCCAAGTTACGTCGTCATTCTTCGAATAAAGTATGGACTATTATATATTGCTTGAAAGCCCTGGATGTCTACTTTCCAAAGCCGTTGAGAGCGCGCCAATTGGAGTTCTGTAGCTCCAGAAAATCCATTTCGAGTGCAGGGAGGTCAGATTCCAACAGCATCAGCAGTCCTTTTGTCAGCCTTCTTCAGAGTTTTGCTCAAATCCCTCAATTTCAGTCAGAATTTACCTGAAATCACAGAAAAACACACAAACTCATAGTAAAGTCCAGAAATGTGAATTTAACATAAAAACTAATGAAAACATCCCTAAAAGTAGCTCAAACGTACTAAAAACTATATGAAAACAATGCCAAAAAGCGTATAAATTATCCGCTCATCACAACACCAAACTTAAATTGTTGCTTGTCCCCAAGCAACTGAAAATCAAATAGGATAAAAAGAAGAGAATATACTATAAAGTCCAAAATATCAATGAATATTAATTTAATTAGATGAGCGGGACTTGTAGCTTTTTGCTTCTGAACAGTTTTGGCATCTCACTTTTTCCTTTGAAGTTTAGAGTGATTGGCTTCTCTAGGAACTTAGAATTTCAGATAGTGTTATTGACTTTCCTAGTTAGGCATGTTGATTCTTGAACACAGCTACTTTATGAGTCTTGGCTGTGGCCCTAAGCACTTTGTCTTCCAGTATTACCACCGGATACACAAATGCCACAGACACATAACTGGGTGAACCTTTTCAGATTGTGACTCAGCTTTGCTAAAGTCCCCAGTTAGTGGTGTCCAGAGCTCTTAAGCACACTCTTTTGCTTTGGATCACGACTTTAACCATTCAGTCTCAAGCTTTTCACTTGGACCTTCATGACACAAGCACATGGTTAGGGACAGCTTGATTTAGCCGCTTAGGCCTGGATTTTATTTCCTTGGGCCCTCCTATCCATTGATGCTCAAAGCCTTGGATCCTTGCTACCCTTGCCTTTTGGTTTTAAGGGCTATTGGCTTTTTCTGCTTGCTTTTTCTTTCTATTTTATTTTTTTTTTTCGCCACTTTTTTTTTTTCACTGCTTTTTCTTGCTTCAAGAATCAATTCATGAATTTTTCAGTTCATCAATAACATTTCTCCTTGTTCATCATTCTTTCAAGAGCCAACAATTTTAACACTCATAAACAACAAGATAAAAAATATGCACTGTTCAAGCATTCATTCAGAAAACAAAAGTTATTGCCACCACATCAATATAATTAAATCAAATTCACTAATAATTTCGAAAATTATGTACTTCTTGTTCTTTTGAATTAAAACATTTTTCTTTTAAGAGAGGTGAAAGACTAATGGATTTTATTCATAGCTTTAAGGCATGGTTTACACACTAATGATCATGAAGTAGAAACACAAAAACATAGACAAATATAATACTTAAAAACCGAAAACAGAAAGAAAATAAAGAACAAGGAATGAATCCACCTCTAGTGGCGTCTTCTTCTTGAAGGACCAATGATGTTCTTCAACTCTTCTATGTCCCTTCCTTGCCTTTGTTGCTCCTCCCTCATAGCTCTTTGATCTTCTCTTATTTCTTGAAGAGTGAGGGCGTGTTCATGGTGTTCCACCCTTATGGCTCAAGTCTTCTAAGGAGGTACTGAGTTGCTCCCAATAGTTGTTAGGAGGAAAGTGCATTCCATGAGGCATTTGTTGATGAACTTCCTCATGTTCTCCTTGGGGGCCGTGAGGAACTTCCCTTGTTTGCTCCATCCTTTTCTTGGTGATGGGCTTGTCTTCTTCAATGGAGACATCTCCATCTATGATAACTCCGGCTGAATAACATAGATGGCATATGAGGTGGGGGAAGGCTAGCCGTGCCATGTATGAAGGCTTGTCAGCTATTTTGTAGAGTTCATTGGCTATGACTTCATGAACCTCTACTTCCTCTCCAATCATGATGCTATGAATCATGATTGCCCGATCCACAGTAACTTCAGATCGGTTGCTTGTAGGGATGATGGATCTTTGGATGAACTCCAGCCATCCTCTAGCTACAGGCTTGAGGTCCAGTCTTCTTAGTTGGACTGGTTTGCCTTTGGAGTCTACTCTCCATTGGGCGCCTTCCACACAAATGTCCATTAGGACTTGGTCCAACCTTTGATTGAAGTTGACCCTCCTTGTGTAGGGGCGTTCATCACCTTGCATCATGGGTAGATGAAACGCCAACCTCACATTTTCCGGACTGAAATCTAAGTATTTCCCCCGAACCATTGTGAGATAGTTCTTTGGATTCGGGTTCATACTTTGATCATGGTTCCTTGTGATCCATGCATTAGCATAGAACTCTTGAACCATCAATAATCCGACTTGTTGCATGGGGTTGGTTATGACTTCCCACCCTCTTCTTTGGATCTCATGTCGGATTTCCGGATACTCATTCTTTTTGAGCTTGAAGGGGACCTCAGGGATCACCCTCTTCTTTGCCACAACATCATAGAAGTGGTCTTGGTGGCTCTTGGAGATGAATATCTCCTTTTCCCATGATTCGGAAGTGGAAGCTTTTGCCTTCCCTTTTCCTTTTCTTGAGGAAACTCCGGTCTTGGGTGCCATTGATGGTGAATGAAAAATAAAAAGCTAGGCTTTTTTACCACACCAAACTTAAAATTTGCTCGTCCTCGAGCAAAAAGAAAAGAAGAGTAGAAGAAGAAGAAGAAGAGAATTGGGAAGAGAGGGAGAGAAGTGGGTTCGGCTATGTAGAGAAGAAGGGGTTATGTTGTGTGAAAATGAAGAAGAAAAGGGAGGTATTTATAGGGAGGGGGGGAGGGTTAGGTTTCGGCCATTTTGGGTGGGAATGGGTGGGAAATTGAATTTGAATGTAATGGGGGTAGGTGGGGTTTATGGGGAAGAGGAGGTTAATGTGAATGGTGCATGGGGTAATTGGGAAGAGAAATTGATGTGATTGGTGAAGGTTTTTGGGAAGGGTGACATTGAGAATGAGATTTGGATTAGGAGAGTGTGAATAGGATTAAAAGAAAAGGTAGGTGGGGATCCTGTGGGGTCCACAGATCCTGAGGTGGGAATCCTGTGGGGTCCACAGGTCCTGAGGTGAAAAGAAATACCATTCCTTCACCATATAGGCGTGTAGATTGCCTTCATGCACCATTCTGGCGTTCAAACGCCATTTGGTGCATGTTCTGGGCGTTAAACGCCCATGTGATGCTTGTTTCTGGCGTTGAACGCCAGTTTCAAGCTTGTTTCTGGCGTTCAGCGCCAGATTGCCCTCTGTGTGCGCATCCTGGCGTTAAACGCCAGGATGTTGCTTATTTTGGGCGTTCAGCGCCAGAAAGATGCTCTGTTCTGGCGTTGAACGCCAGCCAGATGCATCTTCTGGGCGTTGAACGCCAGCCCGTGCATCCTCCAGGGTGAAAAATTTTTTTCTTCTGTTTTTGACTCTGTTTTTAATTTTTTTGATTTTTTTCGTGACTCCTCATGATCATGTACCTAATTCAACACAAAAATAACACCAAAACAAAATAAAATAAAATTAGATAAATAAAATTGGGTTGCCTCCCAACAAGCGCTTCTTTAATGTCAATAGCTTGACAGTGGCTCTCATGGAGCCACAGAGCAATCAAGTCAATGTTGTCTAGTCCCAACACCAAACTTAGAGTTTGGATATGGGGTTTGGACACCAAACTTAGAGTTTGGTTGTGGCCTCACAACACCAAACTTAGAGTTTGACTGTGTGGGCTCTTCTTGACTTTGAACTGAGAGAAGCTCTTCATGCTTACTCTCTTTTGTCACAGAGGGATGGCCATGTGCTTGAAACACAAGGTATTCCCCATTTAATTGAAGGACTAGCTCTCCTCTGTTGACATCTATCACAGCTTCTGCTGTGGCTAGGAAAGGTCTTCCTAGGATGATGCATTCATCATCTTCCTTCCTAGTATCTAGGATTAGGAAATCAGCAGGGATGTAAAAGTCTTCAACTTTTACTAGCACGTCCTCTACTATCCCATGAGCTTCTCTCATGGATTTATCTGCCAATTGTAATGAGAACAAGGTAGGTTGTACCTCAATGATTCCCAGCTTCTCCATTACAGAGAGTGGCAAAAGGTTTATTCCTGACCCAAGATCACATAGAGCTTTCTCAAAGCTCATGGTGCCAATGGTGCACGGTATTAAGAACTTGCCAGGATCTTGTCTCTTTTGAGGTAGAGTTTCCTGAATCCAAGTATCTAAATCACTAATGAGCAAGGGAGGTTCACTTTCCCAAGTCTCATTACCAAATAGCTTGGCATTCAGTTTCATGATAGCTCCTAGATATTGAGCAACTTGCTCACTAGTCACCTCTTCATCCTCTTCAGAGGATGAATAATAGTCAGAGCTCATGAATGGCAGAAGGAGATTTAGTGGAATCTCTATGGTCTCTGTGTGAGCCTTAGATTCCTCAGGATCCTTATTAGGAAACTCCTTCTTGCTTGGAGGACGTCCCAAGAGTTCTTTCTCACTGGGATTTTCGTCCTCCTCCTCCTTTGTGCATTCGGCCATGTTGACTAAGTCAATGGCTTTGCATTCTCCTTTTGGATTTTCTTCTGTATTGCTTGGGAGAATACTGGGAGGAGTTTCAATAACTTTCTTACTCAGCTGACCCACTTGTGCTTCCAGATTTCTAATGGAAGATCTGGTTTCATTCATGAAACTGAAAGTGGCCTTTGACAGATCAGAGACTATATTGGCTAATTTAGAATTATTTTGTTCAGAGTTCTCTGTCTGTTGCTGAGAAGATGATGGATATGGCTTACTATTATTCAGCCTATTGCGTCCACCATTGTTAAAACCTTGTTGAGGTTTTTGTTGATCCTTCCAGGAGAAATTTGGATGATTTCTCCATGATGGGTTATAGGTATTTCCATATGGTTCACCCATGTAATTAACCTCTGCCATGGCAGGGTTCTCAGGATCATAAGCTTCTTCAGAAGCTGCCTCTCTAGTACTGTTGGATGCATGTTGCAATCCATTCAGATTTTGAGAGATCATGTTGACCTGTTGAGTCAACACTTTGTTCTGAGCCAGTATGGCATTCAGAGCATCAATTTCAAGAACTCCTTTCTTCTGAGGGACCCCATTATTCATGGAATTCGTCTCAGAGGTATACATGAACTGGTTGTTTGCAACTATGTCAATGAGTTCTTGAGCCTCTTCAGGCGTTTTCTTCAGGTGAATAGATCCACCTGCAGAATGGTCCAGTGACATTTTCGAAAATTCAGAGAGACCATAATAGAATATATCTAATAGGGTCCATTCTGAGAACATGTCAGATGGACATCTCTTGGTCAGCTGCTTGTATCTTTCCCAAGCTTCATAGAGGGATTCACCATCTTTTTGTTTGAAAGTTTGAACATCCACTCTCAGCTTGCTCAGCTTTTGAGGAGGAAAGAATTTATCTAAGAAGGCAGTGACCAGCTTATCCCAGGAGTCCAGGCTATCCTTAGGTTGTGAATCCAACCATATTCTAGCTCTGTCTCTTATAGCAAAAGGGAAAAGCATGAGTCTGTAGACTTCAGGATTAACTCCATTCGTCTTTACAGTATCACAGACTTGCAAGAACTCAGTTAAAAACTGATAGGGATCTTCAGATGGAAGCCCATAAAACTTGCAGTTTTGTTGCATTAATGCAACTAGTTGAGGCTTAAGCTCAAAGTTATTGGTTCCAATGGCAGGAATGGAGATGCTTCTTCCATCAAACTTGGATGTTGGCTTTGTGAAGTCACCAAGCATTCTCCTTGCATTATTATTATTATTTTCGGCCATCTCTTCCTCTTGTTCGAAATTTTCTAAAAGGTTGCCTCTGGATTGTTGTAATTTAGCTTCTCTTAATTTTCTCTTCAGAGTCCTTTCAGGTTCTGGATCAGCTTCAACAAGAGTGCCTTTATCCTTGTTCCTGCTCATAAGAAAGAGAAGAAAACAAGAAAAGAAAAAGGAATCCTATATGTCACAGTATAGAGATTCCCTTATGTTAGAAGAAGAAGAAAGAGGTAGAAGAATGAAGAAGGATGAAGAAGAATTCGGATTTAGATGAAGAGAGGTGAAGAGAAGTGTTAGTAATTAAATAATTAAATAGAATAAGAGAAGAGAAAGAAATTTTCGAAAATAATTTTGAAAAAGAAGTTAGTAATTTCGAAAATTAGAAATAAAATAAGTTTAAAATTAAAATTTAAAACAATTAAAAAGAATTTTTGAAAAAGAGAAGGAGAATTTTCGAAAATTAGAGAGGGATAGGTAGTTAGGTGGTTTTGAAAAAGATAAGAAACAAACAAAAAGTTAGTTAGTTGATTGAAAAAGATTTGAAATCAAATTTTAAAAAGATAAGAAGATAAGCAGTTAGATAAGATATTTTGAAATCAAATTTTGAGAAAGATCAAATTTTGAAAAAGATAAGATAAAAGATAAAAAGATATATTTAAAAAGATATTTTGAAAAAGATTTAATTTTAAAAATGACTTAACTAACAAGAAACTACAAGATAAGATTCTAGAACTTAAAGATTGAACCTTTCTTAACAAGAAAGTAATAAACTTCAAATTTTTGAACCAATCACATTAATTGTTAGCTAATTTTCGAAAATTTGATATAAAGATAAGAAAAAGATTTTTGAAAATATTTTGAAAAATAATTTTGAAATTTTCGAAAATTATATAAAAAAAATGAAAAAGATATGATTTTTGAAAAAGATTTTGAAAAGATAAGATTTTTAAAATTGAAATTTTGACTTGACTTGTAAGAAACAACTAATTTTTAAAAATTTTTGACCAAGTCAACCCAAAATTTCGAAATTTTGGAGGAAAATAAGGAAAAGATATTTTTGATTTTTAAATATTGAATGAAAAACACAAAAATGACCCAAAACATGAAAATTTTGGATCAAGACACAAGATGCATGCAAGAATGCTATGAATGTCAAGATGAACACCAAGAACACTATGAAGATCATGATGAACATCAAGAACATAATTTTGAAAAAAAAAATTTTTTTGATGCAAAGAACACATGCAAGACACCAAACTTAGAAATCTTTAATGCATGAAAAATATGAATGCAAAAATGCACATGAAAAACAACAAAAGACACCAAACAAGAAATCATCAAGATCAAACAAGAAGACTTGTAAAGAACAACTTGAAGATCATGAAGAACACTATGAATGCATGGGATTTTCGAAAAAATGCAAGAAAAATTTTAAAAACATGCAATTGACACCAAACTTAAAATTTGACTCAAGACTCAAACAAGAATCACAAAATATTTTTGATTTTTATGATTTTCTAATTTTTTTGGATTTTTATTAATTAATTAATTTTTTTTTTTTCGAAAAACATTTTTAGAAAAACGAAAAATAAAAGAAAAATTTTTGAAAAGAAAGTTACCTAATCTGAGCAACAAGATGAACCGTCAGTTGTCCATACTCGAACAATCCCCGGCAACGGCGCCAAAAACTTGGTGGACGAAATTGTGATCACTTGTTATGTATTTATAAAGGATGTATACTCTGAGGGCATTGTTTATTTTCTTCACAATCTCGTTCAACTAACCAGCAAGTGTACTGGGTCGTCCAAGTAATAACCTTACGTGAGTAAGGGTCGAATCCACAGAGATTGTTGGCATGAAGCAAGCTATGGTCACCTTGCAAATCTCAGTTAGGCAGATTTAAAATAGTTTATGGGTTTTCGAAAATAGAAATAATAAAATAGAATATAATAAAAAGGATAGAACACTTATGCAGATTCATTGGTAGGATTTCAGATAAGCGGATGGAGATGCTGTAGAGCTCTTGGACGCCTGCTCTCCTACTCCTTCTACTCAATCCTTCTTACTCCTTTCCATGGCAAGCTTTGTATAGGGGTTCACCATCAACTGTGGCTACTTTCATTCCTCACGGGGAAATAACCTGTGCGGCTGTCACTCGCACAGCTAACCAGTCTGGAGGCATCACCCATGGCTGATGGCTACATCCCATCCTCGCAGTGAAAACTATGCAACGCACTCTGTCACAGTACGGCTAATCACCGGTTGGTTCCCGCTCCTACTGGAATAGAATCCCTCTTTTGCGTCTGTCACCAACGCCCAACAGGTTAAAGTTTGAAGCACGTCACGGTCACTCATGATCGGAATCCTACTCGGAACACCACAGACAAGGTTGGACTTTCCGGACTCCCAGGATCCTACTCGGAACACCACAGACAAGGTTGGACTTTCCGGATCCAGATGAATGCCGCCAACTATCTAACTTATACCACGAAGATTCTGTTGGGGAATCTAAGAGATACGCATTCAAGCTCTGTTGCATGTAGAACGGACATGGTTGTCAATCACGCGCATTCATAAGTGAGAATGATAATGAGGGTAATCTGACTCATCACATTCATCATGTTCTTGGGTACGAATGAATATCTTGGAATAAGAATAAGAGAGAATTGAATAAAAGAAGATAGAATTTCATTAATACTTGAGGTACAGCAGAGCTCCACACCCTTAATCTATGGTGTGCAGAAACTCCACCGTTGAAAATACATAAGCAAAAGGTTCAGGCATGGCCGAATGGCCAGCCCTCTCCATGATCAAGTGACCGAATAATGAAAGACTTAAAGTGGTCAAAAGATGTCTAATACAATAGATAAATGTCCTATATATACTAGACTAGCTACTAGGGTTTACATGAGTAAGTAATTGATGCATAAATCCACTTCCGGGGCCCACTTGGTGTGTGCTTGGGCTGAGCTTGATGAATTCACGTGCTAAGGCATATCTAGGCGTTGAACTTCAGGTTATGACGTGTTTTGGGCGTTCAACTCCGGATCATGACGTTTTTCTGGCGTTTAACTCCAGACAGCAGCATGAACTTGGCGTTCAACGCCAAGTTACGTCGTCATTCTTCGAATAAAGTATGAACTATTATATATTGCTGGAAAGCCCTGGATGTCTACTTTCCAACGCCGTTGAGAGCGCGCCAATTGGAGTTCCGTAGCTCCAGAAAATCCATTTCGAGTGCAGGGAGGTCAGATTCCAACAGCATCAGCAGTCCTTTTGTCAGCCTTCTTCAGAGTTTTGCTCAAATCCCTCAATTTCAGTCAGAATTTACCTGAAATCACAGAAAAACACACAAACTCATAGTAAAGTCCAGAAATGTGAATTTAACATAAAAACTAATGAAAACATCCCTAAAAGTAGCTCAAACTTACTAAAAACTATATGAAAACAATGCCAAAAAGCGTATAAATTATCCGCTCATCAAAATGCATGTGGGGACTCTCTCTCACTCTGCTCTAACGGACTACAACCGTCAACCACTCACTCTCACTCTCACTCTCACTCTCACTCTCAATTCTCCAACGGACGCACTCTCTCACTCTTCGGGAACCTCAGCACGAAACGGTAAAACTCTAATTCTCACTCAGCACTCTCTCACTACTCTCTCTCTCTCTCTCTCACTCGCCGCCGTCCAGTCTCTCCGCTTCTCGCTGCATCTTTCCTTCTCTTAGGTTTTTGATTTTTTCTTAATTCTGTTTCTAAATCCTTTTTATTTGTCATAATTTGTTGTTATGATTCTGTTTTAAAAATTTTCAAGTCTTAGCATTTTATTTTTTTTAATTCAGTTTATTTTCCACAATTTGTTGTCATAATTCTATTTTTAGTTTATCATCTGTTACTTGCTATTTTTGTTAGTATCATTTGCTGATGGCTCTGATCTTTTAATTTCATTGTTTTTGTTTTTGATGAACATATCACTGGGCAAATTCTTTTGTTGCTGGATAAGATCACTGTTCTTTTGTTTTTAATTTGTTCAATTGTTGCCCTGTTCTTTTGTCCTATGAAGATATCAGGATGCAACCGGCAAATAAATTCCTGGGTTTCATCTTTGCGAACATTGAAGATATCATGAATGATTCCGGCAATGTCCATCAAAACCTATTAATAGATAAGAACACACATTCTGTTTAAATCTGTTCAAATCTAGAGGAAGGTTTTTATACACTTGAAATATTATTATACACTTATATTATCTACTTTTGTTGTATAAAATGTAATTGCATGTTTAGATGAATGGTATGATGTTAAAAATTTTTAATTTCTAAACATAAATAATTCATGACTCTATAGAGACCCAATATAAAAAATGGGGTCTAATAAAATATAAATAAAATAAGAATAAACGGTTTAGTAATAATATCAACATCTACATGTTAAGTAAATTCCATAAAAAAAAAAGTACAAACACTTGTTGTTCATCGGGTCAAATACTTTGTGAAGGCCACCAACACATAATAATAAGAATTTGGATCTTCTAAATTTTGAAATTTATTTTAGAGAGTAAAGTATGATCTATCACCATTTATTTCATAGGTGGAACCAAGAGAAAACATGAGAGAGAAAACATTCAATGGTGAGAGATTTAACTTTATCTTCTAAAGTGAAAATCTAAAATTTAGAGGATCTAAATCCTAATAATAATAATTATGATTTTATTATTTTATATAATTATTTAATTAATTATGATTTTATATAATTATTTATTTTAAAATAACTTGCCACGTGGAAGTTCTTATTGGACCCTCAGTCCTTGAGAACTCTGTCTTCTTGAAATGCATGTGGGGACTCTCTCTCACTCTGCTCTAACGGACTACAACCGTCAACCACTCACTCTCACTCTCACTCTCACTCTCAATTCTCCAACGGACGCACTCTCTCACTCTTTGAGAACCTCAGCACGAAATGGTAAAACTCTAATTCTCACTCAGCACTCTCTCACTACTCTCTCTCTCTCTCTCACTCGCCGCCATCCAGTCTCTCCGCTTCTCGCTGTATCTTTCCTTCTCTTAGGTTTTTGATTTTTTCTTAATTCTGTTTCTAAATCCTTTTTATTTGTCATAATTTGTTGTTATGATTCTGTCTTAAAAATTTTCAAGTCTTAGCGTTTTATTTTTTTAATTCAGTTTATTTCTCAAAATTTGTTGTCATAATTCTATTTTTAATTTATCATTTGTTACTTGCTGATTTTTGTTAGTATTATTTGCTGATTGCTCTGATCTTTTAATTTCATTGTTTTTGTTTTTGTTGAACATATCACTGGGCAAATTCTTTTGTTGCTGGATAAGATCACTGTTCTTTTATTTTTAATTTGTTGAATTGTTGCCCTCTTCTTTTGTCCTATGAAGATATCAGGATGCAACCGGCAAATAAATTCCTAGGTTTCATCTTTGCGAACATTGAAGATATCATGAATGATTCCGGCAATGTCCATCAAAACCTATTAATAGATAAGAACACACATTCTGTTTAAATCTGTTCAAATCTAGAGGAAGGTTTTTATACACTTGAAATATTATTATACACTTATATTATCTACTTTTGTTGTATAAAATGTAATTGCATGTTTAGATGAATGGTATGATGTTAAAAAATTTTTAATTTCTAAACATAAATAATTCATGACTCTGTAGAGACCCAATATAAAAAATGGGGTCTAATAAAATATAAATAAAATAAGAATAAACGGTTTAGTAATAATATCAACATCTACATGTTAAGTAAATTCCATAAAAAAAAAGTACAAACACTTGTTGTTCATCGGGTCAAATACTTTGTGAAGGCCACCAACACATAATAATAAGAATTTGGATCTTCTAAATTTTTGAAATATATTTTAGAGAGTAAAGTATGATCTATCACCATTTATTTCATAGGTGGAACCAAGAGAAAACATGAGAGAGAAAACATTCAATGGTGAGAGATTTAACTTTATCTTCTAAAGTGAAAATCTAAAATTTAGAGGATCTAAATCCTAATAATAATAATTATGATTTTATTATTTAATATAATTATTTAATTAATTATGATTCTATATAATTATTTATTTTAAAATAACTTGCCACGTGGAAGTTCTTATTGGACCCTCAGTCCTTGAGAACTCTGTCTTCTTGAAATGCATGTGGGGACTCTCTCTCACTCTGCTCTAACGGACTACAACCGTCAACCACTCACTCTCACTCTCACTCTCACTCTCAATTCTCCAACGGACGCACTCTCTCACTCTTCGGGAACCTCAGCACGAAACGGTAAAACTCTAATTCTCACTCAGCACTCTCTCACTACTCTCTCTCTCTCTCTCACTCGCCGCCGTCCAGTCTCTTCGCTTCTCACTGCATCTTTCCTTCTCTTAGGTTTTTGATTTTTTCTTAATTCTGTTTCTAAATCCTTTTTATTTGTCATAATTTGTTGTTATGATTCTGTCTTAAAAATTTTCAAGTCTTAGCGTTTTATTTTTTTTAATTCAGTTTATTTCTCACAATTTGTAGTCATAATTCTATTTTTAATTTATCATTTGTTACTTGCTGATTTTTGTTAGTATTATTTGCTGATGGCTCTGATCTTTTAATTTCATTGTTTTTGTTTTTGTTGAACATATCACTCGGTAAATTCCTTTGTTGCTGGATAAGATCACTGTTCTTTTGTTTTTAATTTGCTGAATTGTTGCCCTGTTCTTTTGTCCTATGAAGATATCAGGATGCAACCTTCAAATAAATTCCTAGGTTTCATCTATGCGAACATTGAAGATATCATAAATGATTCCGGCAATGTCCATCAAAACCTATTAATAGATAAGAACACACATTCTGTTTAAATCTATTCAAATCTAGAGGAAGGTTTTTATACACTTGAAATATTATTATACACTTATATTATCTACTTTTGTTGTATAAAATGTAATTGCATGTTTAGATGAATGGTATGATGTTAAAAATTTTTTATTTCTAAACATAAATAATTCATGACTCTGTAGAGACCCAATATAAAAAATGGGGTCTAATAAAATATAAATAAAATAAGAATAAACGGTTTAGTAATAATATCAACATCTACATGTTAACTAAATTCCATAAAAAAAAAGTACAAACACTTGTTGTTCCTCGGGTCAAATACTTTGTGAAGGCCACCAACACATAATAATAAGAATTTGGATCTTCTAAATTTTGAAATTTATTTTAGAGAGTAAAGTATGATCTATCACCATTTATTTCATAGGCGGAACCAAGAGAAAACATGAGAGAGAAAACATTCAATGGTGAGAGATTTAACTTTATCTTCTAAAGTGAAAATCTAAAATTTAGAGGATCTGAATCCTAATAATAATAATTATGATTTTATTATTTAATATAATTATTTAATTAATTATGATTTTATATAATTATTTATTTTAAAATAACTTGCCACGTGGAAGTTCTTATTGGACCCTCAGTCCTTGAGAACTCTATTTTCTTGAAATGCATGTGGGGACTCTCTCTCACTCTGCTCTAACGGACTACAACCGTCAACCACTCACTCTCACTCTCACTCTCACTCTCACTCTCAATTCTCCAACGGACGCACTCTCTCACTCTTCGGGAACCTCAGCACGAAACGGTAAAACTCTAATTCTCACTCAGCACTCTCTCACTACTCTCTCTCTCTCTCTCACTCGCCGCCGTCCAGTCTCTCCGCTTCTCGCTGCATCTTTCCTTCTCTTAGGTTTTTGATTTTTTCTTAATTCTGTTTCTAAATCCTTTTTATTTGTCATAATTTGTTGTTATGATTGTGTTTTAAAAATTTTCAAGTCTTAGCATTTTATTTTTTTTAATTCAGTTTATTTTCCACAATTTGTTGTCATAATTCTATTTTTAGTTTATCATCTGTTACTTGCTATTTTTGTTAGTATCATTTGCTGATGGCTCTGATCTTTTAATTTCATTGTTTTTGTTTTTGTTGAACATATCACTGGGCAAATTCTTTTGTTGCTGGATAAGATCACTGTTCTTTTGTTTTTAATTTATTCAATTGTTGCCCTGTTCTTTTGTCCTATGAAGATATCAGGATGCAACCGGCAAATAAATTCCTGGGTTTCATCTTTGCGAACATTGAAGATATCGTGAATGATTCCGGCATTATCCATCAAAACCTATTAATAGATAAGAACACACATTCTGTTTAAATCTGTTCAAATCTAAAGGAAGGTTTTTATACACTTGAAATATTATTATACACTTATATTATCTACTTTTGTTGTATAAAACGTAATTGTATTTTTAGATGAATGGTATGATGTTAAAAATTTTTAATTTCTAAACATAAATAATTCATGACTTTGAAGAGACCCAATATAAAAAATGGTGTCTAATAAAATATAAATAAAATAAGAATAAACAGTTTAGTAATAATATCAACATCTAGATGTTAACTAAATTCAATAAAAAAAAGTACAAACACGTGTTGCTCATCGGGTCAAATACTTTGTGAAGGCCACCAACACATAATAATAAGAATTTGGATCTTCTAAATTTTGAAATTTATTTTAGAGAGTAAAGTATGATCTATCACCATTTATTTCATAGGTGGAACCAAGAGAAAACATGAGAGAGAAAACATTCAATGGTGAGAGATTTAACTTTATCTTCTAAAGTGAAAGTCTAAAATTTAGAGGATCTAAATCCCCCATTTTTTATATTGGGTCTCTACAGAGTCATGAATTATTTATGTTTAGAAATTAAAAATTTTTAACATCATACCATTCATCTAAACATGCAATTACATTTTATACAACAAAAGTAGATAATATAAGTGTATAATAATATTTCAAATGTATAAAAACCTTCCTTTAGATTTGAACAGATTTAAACAGAATGTGTGTTCTTATCTATTAATAGGTTTTGATGGATATTGCCGGAATCATTCACGATATCTTCAATGTTCGCAAAGATGAAACCCAGGAATTTATTTGCCGGTTGCATCCTGATATCTTCATAGGACAAAAGAGCAGGGCAACAATTGAATAAATTAAAAACAAAAGAACAGTGATCTTATCCAGCAACAAAAGAATTTGCCCAGTGATATGTTCAACAAAAACAAAAACAATGAAATTAAAAGATCAGAGCCATCAACAAATAATACTAACAAAAATCAGCAAGTAACAAATGATAAATTAAAAATAGTATTATGACAACAAATTGTGAGAAATAAACTGAATTAAAAAAAATAAAACGCTAAGACTTGAAATTTTTTAAAACAGAATCATAACAACAAATTATGACAAATAAAAAGAATTTAGAAACAGAATTAAGAAAAAATCAAAAACCTAAGAGAAGGAAAGATGCAGCGAGAAGCGGAGAGACTGGACGGCGGCGAGTGAGAGAGAGAGAGAGAGAGAGAGAGTAGTGAGAGAGTGCTGAGTGAGAATTAGAGTTTTACCGTTTCGTGCTGAGTTTCCCGAAGAGTGAGAGAGTGCGTCCGTTGGAGAATTGAGAGTGAGAGTGAGAGTGAGAGTGAGTGGTTGACGGTTGTAGTCCGTTAGAGCAGAGTGAGAGAGAGTCCCCACATGCATTTCAAGAAGACAGAGTTCTCAAGGACTGAGGGTCCAATAAGAACTTCCACGTGGCAAGTTATTTTAAAATAAATAATTATATAAAATCATAATTAATTAAATAATTATATTAAATAATAAAATCATAATTATTATTATTAGGATTTAGATCCTCTAAATTTTAGATTTTCACTTTAGAAGATAAAGTTAAATCTCTCACCATTGAATGTTTTCTCTCTCATGTTTTCTCTTGGTTCCACCTATGAAATAAATGGTGATAGATCATACTTTACTCTCTAAAATAAATTTCAAAATTTAGAAGATCCAAATTCTTATTATTATGTGTTGGTGGCCTTCACAAAGTATTTGACCCGATGAACAACAAGTGTTTGTACTTTTTTTTATGGAATTTAGTTAACATGTAGATGTTGATATTATTACTAAACCGTTTATTCTTATTTTATTTATATTTTATTAGACCCCATTTTTTATATTGGGTCTCTACAGAGTCATGAATTATTTATGTTTAGAAATTAAAAATTTTTAACATCATACCATTCATCTAAACATGCAATTACATTTTATACAACAAAAGTAGATAATATAAGTGTATAATAATATTTCAAGTGTATAAAAACCTTCCTCTAGATTTGAACAGATTTAAACAGAATGTGTGTTCTTATCTATTAATAGGTTTTGATGGACATTGCCGGAATCATTCATGATATCTTCAATGTTCGCATAGATGAAACCTAGGAATTTGTTTGCCGGTTGCATCCTGATATCTTCATAGGACAAAAGAACAGGGCAACAATTCAGCAAATTAAAAATAAAAGAACAGTGATCTTATCCAGCAACAAAAGAATTTGCCCAGTGATATGTTCAACAAAAACAAAAACAATGAAATTAAAAGATCAGAGCCATCAGCAAATAATACTAACAAAAATCAGCAAGTAACAAATGATAAATTAAAAATAGAATTATGACAACAAATTGTGAGAAATAAACTGAATTAAAAAAAAATAAAACGCTAAGACTTGAAAATTTTTAAAACAGAATCATAACAACAAATTATGACAAATAAAAAGGATTTAGAAACAGAATTAAGAAAAAATCAAAAACCTAAGAGAAGGAAAGATGCAGCGAGAAGCGGAGAGACTGGACGGCGGCGAGTGAGAGAGGGAGAGAGAGTAGTGAGAGAGTGCTGAGTGAGAATTAGAGTTTTACCGTTTCGTGCTGAGGTTCCCGAAGAGTGAGAGAGTGCGTCCGTTGGAGAATTGAGAGTGAGAGTGAGAGTGAGAGTGAGAGTGAGTGGCTGACAGTTGTAGTCCGTTAGAGCAGAGTGAGAGAGAGTCCCCACATGCATTTCAAGAAGACAGAGTTCCCAAGGACTGAGGGTCCAATAAGAACTTCCACGTGGCAAGTTATTTTAAGATAAATAATTATATAAAATCATAATTAATTAAATAATTATATTAAATAATAAAATCATAATTATTATTATTAGGATTTAGACCCTCTAAAATTTAGATTTTCACTTTAGAAGATAAAGTTAAATCTCTCACCATTGAATGTTTTTCCTCTCATGTTTTCTCTTGGTTCCACCTATGAAATAAATGTTGATAGATCATACTTTACTCTCTAAAATAAATTTCAAAATTTAGAAGATCCAAATTCTTATTATTATGTGTTGGTGGCCTTCACAAAGTATTTGACCCGATGAACAACAAGTGTTTGTACTTTTTTTTTATGGAATTTAGTTAACATGTAGATGTTGATATTATTACTAAACCGTTTATTCTTATTTTATTTATATTTTATTAGACCCCATTTTTTATATTGGGTCTCTACAGAGTCATGAATTATTTATGTTTAGAAATTAAAAATTTTTAACATCATACCATTCATCTAAACATGCAATTACATTTTATACAACAAAAGTAGATAATATAAGTGTATAATAATATTTCAAGTGTATAAAAACCTTCCTCTAGATTTGAACAGATTTAAACAGAATGTGTGTTCTTATCTATTAATAGGTTTTGATGGACATTGCCGGAATCATTCATGATATCTTCAATGTTCGCATAGATGAAACCTAGGAATTTGTTTGCCGGTTGCATCCTGATATCTTCATAGGACAAAAGAACAGGGCAACAATTCAGCAAATTAAAAACAAAAGAACAGTGATCTTATCCAGCAACAAAAGAATTTGCCCAGTGATATGTTCAACAAAAACAAAAACAATGAAATTAAAAGATCAGAGCCATCAGCAAATAATACTAACAAAAATCAGCAAGTAACAAATGATAATTTAAAAATAGAATTATGACAACAAATTGTGAAAAATAAACTGAATAAAAAAAAAATAAAACGCTAAGACTTGAAAATTTTTAAAACAGAATCATAACAACAAATTATGACAAATAAAAAGGATTTAGAAACAGAATTAAGAAAAAATCAAAAACCTAAGAGAAGGAAAGATGCAGCGAGAAGCGGAGAGACTGGACGGCGGCGAGTGAGAGAGAGAGAGAGTAGTGAGAGAGTGCTGAGTGAGAATTAGAGTTTTACCGTTTTGTGCTGAGGTTCCCGAAGAGTGAGAGAGTGCGTCCGTTGGAGAATTGAGAGTGAGAGTGAGAGTGAGAGTGAGTGGTTGACGGTTGTAGTCCGTTAGAGCAGAGTGAGAGAGAGTCCCCACATGCATTTCAAGAAGACAGAGTTCCCAAGGACTGAGGGTCCAATAAGAACTTCCAGGTGGCAAGTTATTTTAAAATAAATAATTATATAAAATCATAATTAATTAAATAATTATATTAAATAATAAAATCATAATTATTATTATTAGGATTTAAATCCTCTAAATTTTAGATTTTCACTTTAGAAGATAAAGTTAAATCTCTCACCTTTGAATGTTTTCTCTCTCATGTTTTCTCTTGGTTCCACCTATGAAATAAATGGTGATAGATCATACTTTACTCTCTAAAATAAATTTCAAAATTTAGAAGATCCAAATTCTTATTATTATGTGTTGGTGGCCTTCAAAAGTATTTGACCCGATGAATAACAAGTGTTTGTACTTTTTTTATGGAATTTAGTTAACATGTAGATGTTGATATTATTACTAAACCGTTTATTCTTATTTTATTTATATTTTATTAGACCCCATTTTTTATATTGGGTCTCTACAGAGTCATGAATTATTTATGTTTAGAAATTAAAAATTTTTAACATCATACCATTCATCTAAACATGCAATTACATTTTATACAACAAAGGTAGATAATATAAGTGTATAATAATATTTCAAGTGTATAAAAACCTTCCTCTAGATTTGAACAGATTTAAACAGAATGTGTGTTCTTATCTATTAATAGGTTTTGATGGACATTGCCGGAATCATTCATGATATCTTCAATGTTCGCATAGATGAAACCTAGGAATTTGTTTGCCGGTTGCATCCTGATATCTTCATAGGACAAAAGAACAGGGCAACAATTCAGCAAATTAAAAACAAAAGAACAGTGATCTTATCCAGCAACAAAAGAATTTGCCCAGTGATATGTTCAACAAAAACAAAAACAATGAAATTAAAAGATCAGAGCCATCAGCAAATAATACTAACAAAAATCAGCAAGTAACAAATGATAATTTAAAAATAGAATTATGACAACAAATTGTGAAAAATAAACTGAATAAAAAAAAAATAAAACGCTAAGACTTGAAAATTTTTAAAACAGAATCATAACAACAAATTATGACAAATAAAAAGGATTTAGAAACAGAATTAAGAAAAAATCAAAAACCTAAGAGAAGGAAAGATGCAGCGAGAAGCGGAGAGACTGGACGGCGGCGAGTGAGAGAGAGAGAGAGTAGTGAGAGAGTGCTGAGTGAGAATTAGAGTTTTACCGTTTTGTGCTGAGGTTCCCGAAGAGTGAGAGAGTGCGTCCGTTGGAGAATTGAGAGTGAGAGTGAGAGTGAGAGTGAGTGGTTGACGGTTGTAGTCCGTTAGAGCAGAGTGAGAGAGAGTCCCCACATGCATTTCAAGAAGACAGAGTTCCCAAGGACTGAGGGTCCAATAAGAACTTCCAGGTGGCAAGTTATTTTAAAATAAATAATTATATAAAATCATAATTAATTAAATAATTATATTAAATAATAAAATCATAATTATTATTATTAGGATTTAAATCCTCTAAATTTTAGATTTTCACTTTAGAAGATAAAGTTAAATCTCTCACCTTTGAATGTTTTCTCTCTCATGTTTTCTCTTGGTTCCACCTATGAAATAAATGGTGATAGATCATACTTTACTCTCTAAAATAAATTTCAAAATTTAGAAGATCCAAATTCTTATTATTATGTGTTGGTGGCCTTCAAAAGTATTTGACCCGATGAATAACAAGTGTTTGTACTTTTTTTATGGAATTTAGTTAACATGTAGATGTTGATATTATTACTAAACCGTTTATTCTTATTTTATTTATATTTTATTAGACCCCATTTTTTATATTGGGTCTCTACAGAGTCATGAATTATTTATGTTTAGAAATTAATAATTTTTAACATCATACCATTCATCTAAACATGCAATTACATTTTATACAACAAAAGTAGATAATATAAGTGTATAATAATATTTCAAGTGTATAAAAACCTTCCTCTAAATTTGATCAGATTTAAACAGAATGTGTGTACTTATCTATTAATAGGTTTTGATGGACATTTCCGGAATCATTCATGATATCTTCATTGTTCGCATAGATGAAACCTAGGAATTTATTTGCCGGTTGCATCCTGATACCTTCATAGGACAAAAGAACAGGGCAACAATTCAGCAAATTAAAAACAAAAGAACAGTGATCTTATCCAGCAACAAAAGAATTTGCCCAGTGATATGTTCAACAAAAACAAAAATAATGAAATTAAAAGATCAGAGCCATCAGCAAATAATACTAACAAAAATCAGCAAGTAACAAATGATAAATTAAAAATAGAATTATGACAACAAATTGTGAGAAATAAACTGAATTAAAAAAATAAAACGCTAAGACTTGAAAATTTTTAAAACAGAATCATAACAACAAATTATGACAAATAAAAAGGATTTAGAAACAGAATTAAGAAAAAATCAAAAACCTAAGAGAAGGAAAGATGCAGCGAGAAGCGGAGAGACTGGACGGCGGCGAGTGAGAGAGGGAGAGAGAGTAGTGAGAGAGTGCTGAGTGAGAATTAGAGTTTTACCGTTTCGTGCTGAGGTTCCCAAAGAGTGAGAGAGTGCGTCCGTTGGAGAATTGAGAGTGAGAGTGAGTGGTTGACGGTTGTAGTCCGTTAGAGCAGAGTGAGAGAGAGTCCCCACATGCATTTCAAGAAGACAGAGTTCCCAAGGACTGAGGGACCAATAAGAACTTCCACGTGGCAAGTTATTTTAAAATAAATAATTATATAAAATCATAATTAATTAAATAATTATATTAAATAATAAAATCATAATTATTATTATTAGGATTTAGATCCTCTAAATTTTAGATTTTCACTTTAGAAGATAAAGTTAAATCTCTCACCATTGAATGTTTTCTCTCTCATGTTTTCTGTAAACCCCCGGTTAATTAACGGCTAATTAACCCATAAATGAGAATTTATTCTAGAAAGCCTAAAATGTGATTTTTATGGCTAAATGTGATAGGGGAGACTGAGACGAGAATTTCGGTACCAATTTTATAGAATTCGGACCAAGATTGGACCGAACGGGCCAAACCGGGCCAACCGGACCCAAAGTGGGCCCTTGGCCCAACATAACTTAACCAAAACCCTAGTTTTCAGCACTCTCTCTCCTCATTACACACCAAAACACGCTGAATTTAGAGAGAAGGGGAGGAAGAACACTCTCTCAACTTCCTTCTCTCACTTGATCTTCAAATCACCATAACTTTTGATCTAGAGCTCCGATTGCCGCCCCGTTTGCGGCCACGCGTTCACCGCGGAGAGCTCTACAAAACCCATACCATCAATCTTGAGGTAAGCCACAAGTTTCTGTTCGAAATCTCAGCCCCTATTTTCGAGTTTCATGGGTAAAATGTTGAGATTTTGGGTTCTTTGATGTTATAGGACCCAACACTCTTGAAGGAGAAGGTTAATCTTGTCTCCTTGGACCTTGGGTGAGGTAAGGTTCTTGACCCTAGTGTAATTTTGTGATTTTATGATGTTTGGGTTTTGAGATGTTGTGTATGGGTATGATGGTTGTGGCTTAGGTTGTGTATATGTGAATATTGGAGCTTGATTGGTGACTTTGAAAAGCTTGGAAAGGGTTTGGTGGTGCAAAATCTGTTCTTGGAGGTGTTGAGGCCTTGAGAACTTGTGGATAAGTGGTTTGGAAGTGCTCCGGGTGAGCTTGGGAAAATCGGCTAAGGTATGGTTTCGGTTTCCCGTATCTAATATGTAATGTGGTAGGAAATACTTAGGCTAGAGGCCCTAAGATAGGCATTGAATGGTTGATGTTGTTGAATGATTGAGATATATGATGTGGTCATATATGTGACGATGATTATTGATGCCTTAATGGTATGGTGTATGAGAAGTATGCATGTTGTGATATATGCTTGATAATTGGTTATGGTTGAATTGTGGGTTGAACCATGTTGATGGTGAGTATGATGTTGATTGTGTACCATAATAATTTATTGGAATTGGTGTTGTTGATAATTGGCATGAGGAATAGTATATGATATGTCAATATGTTTGAATTTGAGCCACTTGGGAGAAGTGGGGTAAAATGATGAGGTAGTGATTTTGTATATCGTGGTAATGTGTCAATGTGTGAGTTGAGGAGGCTTGATGTTGAATTTGATACATTTTGATTGATTTCAAAGAAAAGGGATGAAATTGACATGTTTTGATTGATTTTGGAAAGAGTTGAAAATGGTTTGTTTTGAAAATGGCATATTGTGGTTTTGTATGAAAATATGGTTTTTGGGCATACTTTGACGGGACATAACTTGGACTACGGATCCCCGTTTTGTACCAAATCTGTTTAGAAATGAAATTGGATCCGGGATGTCCATGCCATTCGAAGAACGGGTGAAAAACGATTTAAAATGAGGAAGTTATGTCCGTTGGAAGATTGGGGTGAAAATCTGTGAATTCTGCAGCTTTTAACTTAGAAAAATTTTAGCAGAATCACCCCTTGCGCGTAGGCGCACCTGGCGCGTGCGCGCCGATCTTCCGAAAAGTGCCATCCACGCGTACGCGTGATGTGCGCGGGCGCGCCGATTGTGCTGCACCCAATGCCCAGCCATTTTCCAGAGAGTTATGCCAGAACTGTGCCGGTGTTGTGCCTGGGGCACGAGAACACCCGCGCGTACGCGAGGTTGACGCGTGCGCGTCGATGGGCAAGTTTGGAATCCACGCGTTAGCGTGCATGACGCTTACGCGTCGATGAGTTTTTGAGGCCATCCACGCGTGCGCGTAGAGTGCGCGTACGCGCGGCCCTGTTTTCATCCCAAAGTTGATTTTTGAGTTTTAAAAGCCAAATCTCATACTTCTAAGCCTCCGATCTCACCATTTATGTCTTAAATCATTATGGCATGCCTAGCTATTAAAAAGGGGCTAGTGAATGTGATAACTTGCGAGTGAAGCAAGGGAAATATGAATGATCAATGAGGATCAAGATGATTATGTGAGATGTGGAGGATGGTGGAGGAAGTGCTTGTTATACCATGGGCCGAAAGGCTATAATTGTTAATGAAATGGCTGGTTATGGATTTAACCATGAGCCGGAATAGCTGTGTATGCTATGAATATTGGCTGGTTCTGGATTGAACCGTGAGCCGGAATGGCTAGTATGGATGTTGATCCATGGATGAGAATTCATGCATGTTGATGCTGAATTATTGATAATTGTGAAATTTGCACTTCCACTATCTGAGTACGAGTTTCCTTGGGTAGTAGCAGTGGCTAGCCACCACGTGCTCCAGGTTGAGACTCGAAACTCTGTTAACCCTATGTTGTAAGTGTGGCCGGGCACTGTGAAAGGCCCGGATGAGCTCGAACCCCCGTAAATATTCACCAGTGAGGGTGATGTATATGGATCATGTTTATGATCAAGTTTATAACGAGTATAACTCGAGTTTGGGGATGCACGACAGAGGGACAGTCCAATGGTTAGCGACCAGGACTTGTCGGGTTGGCTATATAACCGACAAGATGATATCATCAGCCACTAGGGACAGGCATTCATCATATGCATACTATATGAATTGTTTGAGATTGCCTATTTGACTGCATATAACTTGCTAATTGTCTAAATGTCTTACTTGCTCCTATTTGTATATTCCTTGTTTGATATAACTGTGTTTGCTATATTACATCCTGCTGGTGGTTGGGAGGTCTGAAGGAATTGGAAAGGGAAGTATTAGTTAGACTGAAGAATCTTTAGTCAGATACCCTTATATGGTTTAGCTTGTTTGTAAGCTTTGATATTAATTGGAGGAAGTCCTAGGATTGCCTTTGGCTTTCCTCCATTATTATGTATTATATATGTGGAAGCTGTTACCTGCTGGGAACCTCTGGTTCTCACCCATGCGGATTTTGTGGTTTTCAGATGCAGGACGTGAGGTTTCCCGTTGATGCATGCTGGAGACTTCTAGATTGCGAAGATTCCTTGTTCTTGGGGGCTATGATTTTGGTTTATATGTTTTGCTAGATACTTTTATCTCCATTAAATAATACAAACTGTGATGACTCCTCTTATGGGAGATTTTGGAGAATAGGTTTTATGTATTTGTGTCCCTTTGGGTTTCCTTTGGGGTTTTCCTTATTTTATCATATGTATATACTGTTATGCTCGGACCGGTTATCTTCGCAGCCGGATCTTGAGTCTTGATATTCCTGTTTTTGACACTCCTTTGTATATATATATAATCTCGCGTTGGTTATCCTTGTTCGTTACGTTATCGATCGGAGTGTTGCGCTTTAAGGTTGCGGTTTTTTTTTGTTTACCCCTTTTTCTACAAAGGCTCCTAGTTATAATCAATTATTCATACTACTATACGTACTAAATTTTATTTTAGAGGTCGTAATACCTTGCCATCTCTGAATTATGACTTAAGCATAAGACTCTGTATGGTAGGGTGTACATTATGGTATCAGAGCAGTTCGTTCCTTTAGAGCCTGAGGATGGACTGATTATGCTTCTGTGCATTCTCTGTGTGTGTGTTATGTGCTTTAGTATATCTGCTTGATATAATTCATAAACGTTCATGAGCATGCATTTGGACTTTGAAGTACTAGACTTCGATATTGAGACTGATCAACTTAATATCGATTGTTGGTATGTATAGGAACCAGATGGCGCCTCGTGGACGCGGTAGAGGTAGTGCGAGAGGTCGTACGAATGCTCGTGCGCCGGAGAATAACCCTAATGACCCGGTGAACTTTATGACTGCGTTGGAGAACATGGCTGCTGCTATGCAAGCCACTGCTGAGGCTCTTGGTCAACAGATGAACAACCATGGTAATGATGGAGGTGGAGTTCAGGCCGATGACCTTGGCAAACTTTTGAAGGTTAATCCACCTAAGTTCAAGGAACTACTAGTCGACTGAGGCTGATAAGGGGGGGGGGGGGGGGGGGGGGGGGGGGGGGGGGGGGGGGGGGGGGGGGGGGGGGGGGGGGGGGGGGGGGGGAGGGGGGGGGGGGGGGGGGGGGGGGGGGGGGGGGGGGGGGGGGGGGGGGGGGGGGGGGGGGGGGGGGGGGGGGGGGGGGGGGGGGCATAGGGTTCGTCTTTAGAGTTTTTTTTTTTTTTTTTTTTTTTTTTTTTTTTTTTTTTTTTAGCTTCTTTTTTTTTTTTTTTTTTTTTTTTTTTTTTTTTTTTTTTTTTTTTTTTTTTTTTTTTTTTTTTTGTTCATTTTTTTTTTTTTTTTTTTTATCTTTTGGATTGGTATCTAGACATGTTCTGCTTGATTGTTCTATAAGTCGGAATGGAAGTGTGTTAAGTATGAAGGAGGACTCTGGAGTGATATCTTTAGTTTAGTGGGACCAATGGAGATTAGGACCTTCTCCGAGTTGGTAAACAAGTGTAGGGTTGCTGAAGAGTGTGTGAAGAGGGCAACCGCTGAGAAAGGGAGTCAAAGGGGATCATTCCCACAGAACCGAGGGAAGAGCTTTGCACCTAGAGGTTCGTCTTTCAAGAGAGGAAGCTCTTTCAGGAGGCCCAACAACAACAACTCCCAAGGAAAGAGGTTTGGGAAGCAGCCTCAGAATGATCAAGCTTGCACTAGGTGTGGGAGTCACCATCCGGGAGCACCATGCAAGGCCGGATGGGGTTTGTGCTACAATTGTGGAAAAGCGGGGCATAAAGCCGCCAATTGTCTGGAGAGACAGAAACAAGGTGCTGGGAAGGCACAACAGACTGGTCGGGTGTTCACCACTTCAGCTGTAGGAGCTGAGGGATCTGAGACACTCATTCGAGGTAACTGTGAAATAGCTGGTCAAACTTTAAATGCCTATTTGATTCTGGAGCATCGCATTCATTCATTGCAGTCGGTGTACTTTATGCCGGAAGATACTGAAGGACCGGTCGTGGTGAATAATTATTACTTGAATTCGATGATGGTGAATTGTTCCGGAACCGAATGTCAGGGTATCATGTTGTTAACAGCGGGTGTTTCAGGTGATGATCAAAGGTTGGAACAGATTCCGGTTGTGTGTGAGTTTCCGGAAGTGTTTCCTGATGATATTGATGAGTTTCCACCTAACCGAGAGGTTGAGTTCTCTATTGAATTGGTGCCTGGGGCGGGGCCAATCTCAAGTGCTCCTTATAGGATGTCACCGTTAGAGATGAACGAGCTAAAGTCTCAGTTAGAAGACTTGTTGGGAAAGAATTTCATACGACCAAGCGTCTCTCCGTGGGGTGCTCCAGTGTTACTGGTGAAGAAGAAAGATGGGAGTATGCGGCTCTGTGTGGATTACAGGCAGCTGAACAAGGTTACAATAAAGAATAAGTACCCATTGCCGAGGATTGATGATCTCATGGATCAGTTACAAGGAGCTGGAGTTTTCTCCAAGATTGATTTGCGATCTGGTTATCACCAGATAAGGGTGAGGGGTGAGGATATCCCTAAGACCGCTTTCAGAACGCGTTATGGTCATTACGAGTACACTGTGATGTCTTTTGGGTTGACAAACGCTCCTGCGGTGTTTATGGATTACATGAACAGAGTCTTCCGTCCATTTCTGGATAAATTCGTTGTTGTCTTCATTGATGATATACTAATTTATTCCAAAACTGAAGAAGAGCATGCGGAACACTTGAGGACCGTGTTGCAGATTCTAAGGGAGAAGAAACTCTATGCAAAACTGTCTAAATGTGAGTTTTGGAAGAGTGAGGTGAAGTTTTTGGGCCATGTGGTGAGTAAGAAGGGAATAGCCGTAGATCCAACTAAGGTGGAGGCTGTAATGGATTGGAAGCAACCAACCACCGTGACGGAGATAAGGAGTTTTCTGGGTTTAGCTGGCTATTACCGAAGGTTTATCAAAGGCTTTTCACAGATAGCTTTGCCAATGACAAAGTTAACCCGCAAAGACACTCCATTTGTTTGGACTCCTGAGTGCGAGGAGAGCTTTCAGACACTGAAGAAAAAGTTAACCACTGCACCTGTGTTAGTGTTACCCGAGCCGAATGAGCCATTTGAGGTGTATTGTGATGCCTCATTGAAGGGTCTAGGATGCGTGCTAATGCAGCATCGTAATGTGGTGGCGTATGCCTCACGACAGTTGAGACCTCATGAAGTTAGTTACCCTACGCACGATTTGGAACTCGCTGCGGTTGTGTTTGCCTTAAAGGTGTGGAGGCATTATCTCTATGGGGTCAAGTTCCAAGTTTTCTCCGATCATAAGAGCTTGAAGTATCTCTTTGATCAGAAGGAGCTTAATATGAGGCAGAGAAGGTGGATGGAATTGTTGAAGGACTACGACTTTGAGTTGAATTACCATCCGGGAAAGGCGAACGTAGTGGCGGATGCGTTGAGTCGGAAGTCACTATATGCGGCTTGGATGATGCTTCAAGAGGAGAAATTGCTCAAGGGATTTGAGAGTCTACAAATTGGTGCCCGAGAAGTATCCGGAACTTTGTGTTTGAGCCGATTAGAAATCTCAAGTGACTTTAAGTCCGAACTCCTAAAGGCTCATCAAAATGATGAAGCGTTATGGAAGGTGCTACCGGCTATTGAGCAAGGAAAACGGTGGGGAGTGTCGGAAGAAAAAGATGGGTTATGGAGATTCAAGGGTAGGATCATTGTGCCGGATGTTGGCACTTTGAGGCAAGATATTTTAAAGGAGGCACACAAAAGCGGATTCTCCATTCACCCGGGACGTACTAAGATGTACCGTGATTTGAAGGCAATGTTCTGGTGGCCAGGAATGAAGAATGATGTGGCGGAATATGTATCAAAGTGCTTAACTTGTCAAAAGGTAAAGATTGAACATCAAAGACCTTCCGGGATGTTGCAACCTTTAGAGATTCCACAATGGAAGTGGGAAAGTATTGCAATGGACTTTGTGTCGGGATTGCCAAGGACTAGGGCTAGTTTTGATGCTATTTGGGTGATTGTGGACCGACTGACGAAGTCAGCTCACTTTTTACCCATTCGTATGACTTACACCCTTGAGGAGTTAGCACGGCTATACATAAAGGAGATTGTGAGACTTCATGGTGTACCTGCTACTATAATCTCTGATAGAGATCCTCGTTTCACTTCAAGGTTTTGGGGTGCATTTCAGAAAGCTTTTGGAACCCGATTAAGCTTGAGCACGGCTTACCATCCTCAAACAGATGGTCAATCTGAGAGGACGATCCAAACACTGGAGGATATGTTGAGAGCTTGTGTTTTGGACCAACCGGCGAGTTGGGATCGGTATATGCCTTTAGTGGAGTTTGCATACAATAATAGTTATCATGCGAGCATTGGAATGGCTCCGTATGAGGCCTTGTATGGGAGGAAATGTCAATCTCCGCTATGTTGGTATGAATCTGGAGAGAAAGGCTTGTTAGGGCCGGAAATGATAGCTGAGACTACTGAACAAGTCAAGAAAATCCGTGATAGGATGCTTACGGCGCAGAGTCGTCAAAAGAGTTACGCCGATCAGAGGCGAAAGCCCTTAAAATTTGAGGAAGGAGACCATGTTTTCCTTAAGGTTACTCCGACTACGGGAGTAGGTAGGGCAATTAAGACAAAGAAGTTGAATCCTCGATACATTGGTCCATTTCAAATCCTGGAAAGGATTGGACCAGTGGCGTATCGAATGGCTCTACCACCTCATCTTTCGAACCTGCACGACGTGTTTCACGTGTCGCAGCTTCGGAAGTACACTCCTGATGCTAGCCATGTGTTAGAACCTGAGTCGGTTTAGTTAAGGGAAGATTTGACGCTTCCAGTGGCTCCAGTCAGAATTGATGATACTAGTATCAAACGGTTGCGTGGAAAAGAGGTTTCATTGGTCAAAGTGGCATGGAGTCGAGGCGGTGTTGAGGAACACACTTGGGAACTTGAGTCGAAGATGCGAACGGATTATCCGCATTTATTCTCAGGTAATTGCATTTGAATTTTGTGGGCAAAATTCCCAATTAGGTGGGTAGAATGTAAAACCCGGTTAATTAACGGCTAATTAACCCATAAATGAGAATTTATTCTAGAAAGCCTAAAATGTGATTTTTATGGCTAAATGTGATAGGGGAGACTGAGACGAGAATTTCGGTACCAATTTTATAGAATTCGGACCAAGATTGGACCGAACGGGCCAAACCGGGCCAACCGGACCCAAAGTGGGCCCTTGGCCCAACATAACTTAACCAAAACCCTAGTTTTCAGCACTCTCTCTCCTCATTTGTTACACACACAAGCTGAAATTAGAGAGAAAGGGAGGAAGAACACTCTCTCAAGTTCTCTCCCTTGGTTGATCTTCAAACCACCATAACTTTTGATCTAGAGCTCCGATTGCCGCCCCGTTTGCGGCCACGCGTTCACCGCGAAGAGCTCTACAAAACCCATACAACTAACTTTGAGGTAAGCCACGTGTTGCTGTTCGAAATCTCAGCCCTTATTTTCGAGTTTCATGGGTGAAATGTTGAGATTTTGGGTTCTTTGATGTTATAGGACCCAACTCTCTTGAAGGAGAAGGTTAATCTTGTCTCCTTGGACCTTGGGTGTGGTAAGATTCTCAACCCTAGTGTATTTTGTTGTTTTATGATGTTTGGGTTTTGAGATGTTGTGTATGGGTATGATGATTGTGGCTTAGGGTGTGTATATGTGAATATTGGAGCTTGATTTGGTGATTTTGAAAAGCTTGGAAAGGGTTTGGTGGTGAAAAATCTGTTCTTGGAGGTGTTGAGGCCTTGAGAGCTTGTGGATAAGTGGTTTGGAAGTGCTCCGGTGGATCTTGGGAAAATCGGCTAAGGTATGGTTTCGGTTTCCCGTATCTAATATGTAATGTGGTAGGAAATACTTAGGCTAGAGGCCCTAAGATAGGCATTGAATGGTTGATGTTGTTGAATTATTGATATATATGATGTGGTCATATATGTAATGATGATTAATGATGCCTTGGTGGTATGATGTAAGAGAAATATGCATGTTGTGATATATGCTTGATGATTGGTTATGGTTGAATTGTGGGTTGAATCATGTTGATGGTGAGTATGATGTTGATTGTGTACAATAATGATTTATTGGAATTGGTGTTGTTGAGAATTGGCATGAGGAAGAGTATATGATATGTCAATATGTTTGAGTTTGAGCCACTTGGGTGAAGTGGGTTAAAATGATGAGATAGTGGTTTTGTATATTGTGGTAAAGTGTCAATGTGTGAGTTGAGGAGGCTTGATGTTGAAATTGATGTATTTTGATTGATTTCAAAGGAAAGGGATGAAAATGGCATGTTTTGTTTGGTTTTGAAAAGAGTTGAAAATGGCATGTTTGAAAATGGCACTTTGTGGTTTTTATGAAAAACATGGTTTTTGGGCATACTTTGACGGGACATAACTTGGACTACGGATCTCCGTTTTGTGTCAAATCTGTTTAGAAATGAAATCGGATTCGGGAAGTCCATGCCGTTCGAAGAACGGGCGAAAAACGATTTAAAATGAGGAAGTTATGTCCGTTGGAAGATTGGGGTTCAAATTGGTGAATTCTGCAGTTTTTAACTTAGAATTTTTTAGCAGAATGACCCCTTGCGCGTGGGCGCACTTGGCGCGTGCGCGCCGTTCTTCCCGAAAATGCCATCCACGCGTGAGCGTGATGTGCGCGGGCGCGCCGATGGTGCTGCACCCAATGCCCAGCCATTTTCCAGAGACTTATGCCAGAACTGTGCCAGTGTTGTGCCTGGGGCACGAGAACACCCACGCGTACGCGTGGTTGACGCGTACGCGTCGATTGGCAAGTTTTTAATCCACGCGTCAGCATGCTTGGCGCTTGCGCGTCGAAGAAGTTTTTGAGGCCATCCGCGCGTGCGCGTGGAGTGCGCGTACGCGTGGACCTGTTTTCATCCCAAAGTTGATTTTGAGTTTTAAAAGTCAAATCTCATACTTCTAAGCCTCCGATCTCACCACTTATATCTTAAATCATTATGATATGTCTAGCTATGAGAAGAAAGGCTAGTGAATGAGGTAACTTGCGAGTGAAGCAAGGGAAAAATGAATGATCATTGAGGATCATTGATGATTATGTGAGATGTGGAGGATGGTGGTGGAAGTGCTTGTTATGCCATTGGCCGAAGGGCCGTAATTGTTTATGAATTGGCTGGTTCTGGATTGAACCGTGAGCCGGAATAGCTGTGTATGCTATGGATATTGGCTGGTTCTGGATTGAACCGTGAGCCGGAATAGCCGTGTATGCTATGGATATTGGCTGGTTCTGGATTTAACCGTGAGCCGGAATGGCTGTGTATGCTATGGATATTGGCTGGTTATGGATTTAACCGTGAGCCGGAATGGCTGATATGGATGTTGATCCATGGATGAGAATTCATGCATGTTTATGCTGAATTATTGATAATTGTGATTTGCACTTCCACTATCGGAGTTACGAGTTTCCCTGGGTAGTAGCAGTGGCTAGCCACCACGTGCTCCAGGTTGAGACTTGATACTCTTTTGACCCTATGTCATAAGTGTGGCCGGGCACTGTGAAAGACCCGGATGAGCTCGCCCCCGTATATATTCACCAGTGAGGGTGATGGATATAGATCATGATTATGATCAAGTTTATGACGAGTATAACTCGAGTTGGGGATGCATGACAGAGGGACAGTCCAATGGTTAGCTACCAGGACTTGTCGGGTTGGCTCTATAACCGACAGATGATATCATCGGCCACTAGGGACAGGCATTCATCATATGCATACTATGTGAATTGTTTGAGATTGCCTATTTGACTGCATATTACTTGCTAATTGTCTAAATGCCTTAACTGCTTCTATTTGTATATTCCTTGCTTGATATAACTGTGTTTGCTATATTATACTCCTGCTGGTGGTTGGGAGGTCTGAAGGAATTGGAAAGGGAAGTATTAGTTAGACTGAAGAATCTTTATTCAGATGCCCTTTATGGTTTAGCTTGTTTATAAGCTTTGATATTATCTGGAGGAAGTTCTAGGATTGCCTTTGGCTTTCCTCCATTATTATGTATTATATATGTGGAAGCTGTTACCATGCTGGGGACCTCTGGTTCTCACCCATGCGGATTTTGTGGTTTTCAGATGCAGGACGTGAGGTTTCCCGCTGAGGCATGCTGGAGACTTCTAGATTTGCGAAGATCCTTGTTCTCGGGGCTATGTTTTGGTTTATATGTTTTGCTTAGATACTCTTATCTCCATTAAATAATACAAACTGTGATGACTCCTCTTATGGGAGATTTTGGAGAATAGGTTTTATGTATTTGTGTCCCTTTGGGTTTCCTTTGGGGTTTTCCTTATTTTATCATATGTAAATATTGTTATGCTCGGACCGGTTATCTTCGCAGCCGGATCTTGAGTCTTGATATTCCTGTTTTTGACACTCCTCTGTTTATATATAATCACGCGTTGGTTATCCTTGTTCGTTACGTTATCGATCGGAGTGTTGCGCTTTCGAGTTGCGGTTTTTGTTTACCCCTTTTTCTACAAAGGCTCCTAGTTATAATCAATCATTCATACTACTATATGTACTAAATTTTTATTTTTAGAGGTCGTAATACCTTGCCATCTCTGAATTATGACTTAAGCATAAGACTCTGTATGGTAGGGTGTTACATAATATAAGTGTATAATAATATTTCAAGTGTATAAAAACCTTCCATTAGATTTGAACAGATTTAAACAGAATGTGTGTTCTTATCTATTAATAGGTTTTGATGGACATTGCCGGAATCATTCATGATATCTTCAATGTTCGCATAGATGAAACCTAGGAATTTATTTGCCGGTTGCATCCTGATATCTTCATAGGACAAAAGAACAGGGCAACAATTCAGCAAATTAAAAATAAAAGAACAGTGATCTTATCCAGCAACAAAAGAATTTGCCCAGTGATATGTTCAACAAAAACAAAAACAATGAAATTAAAAGATCAGAGCCATCAGCAAATAATACTAACAAAAATCAGCAAGTAACAAATGATAAATTAAAAATAGAATTATGACAACAAATTGTGAGAAATAAACTGAATTAAAAAAAATAAAACGCTAAGACTTGAAATTTTTTAAAAGAGAATCATAACAACAAATTATGACAAATAAAAAGGATTTAGAAACAGAATTAAGAAAAAATCAAAAACCTAAGAGAAAGAAAGATGCAGCGAGAAGCGGAGAGACTGGACGGCGGCGAGTGAGAGAGAGAGAGAGTAGTGAGAGAGTGCTGAGTGAGAATTAGAGTTTTACCGTTTCGTGCTGAGGTTCCCGAAGAGTGAAAGAGTGCGTCCGTTGGAGAATTGAGAGTGAGAGTGAGAGTGAGAGTGAGTGGTTGACGGTTGTAGTCCGTTAGAGCAGAGTGAGAGAGAGTCCCCACATGCATTTCAAGAAGACAGAGTTCCCAAGGACTGAGGGTCCAATAAGAACTTCCACGTGGCAAGTTATTTTAAAATAAATAATTATATAAAATCATAATTAATTAAATAATTATATTAAATAATAAAATCATAATTATTATTATTAGGATTTAGATCCTCTAAATTTTAGATTTTCACTTTAGAAGATAAAGTTAAATCTCTCACCATTGAATGTTTTCTGTCTCATGTTTTCTCTTGGTTCCACCTATGAAATAAATGGTGATAGATCATACTTTACTCTCTAAAATAAATTTCAAAATTTAGAAGATCCAAATTCTTATTATTATGTGTTGGTGGCCTTCACAAAGTATTTGACCCGATGAACAACAAGTGTTTGTACTTTTTTTTATGGAATTTAGTTAACATGTAGATGTTGATATTATTACTAAACCGTTTATTCTTATTTTATTTATATTTTATTAGACCCCATTGTTTATATTGGGTCTCTATAGAGTCATGAATTATTTATGTTTAGAAATTAAAAATTTTTAACATCATACCATTCATCTAAACATGCAATTACATTTTATACAACAAAAGTAGATAATATAAGTGTATAATAATATTTCAAGTGTATAAAAACCTTCCTCTAGATTTGAACAGATTTAAACAGAATGTGTGTTCTTATCTATTAATAGGTTTTGATGAACATTGCCGGAATCATTCATGATATCTTCAATGTTCGCATAGATGAAACCTAGGAATTTATTTGCCGGTTGCATCCTGATATCTTCATAGGACAAAAGAACAGGGCAACAATTCAGCAAATTAAAAACAAAAGAACAGTGATCTTATCCAGCAACAAAAATATTTTCCCAGTGATATGTTCAACAAAAACAAAAACAATGAAATTAAAAGATCTGAGCCATCAGCAAATAATACTAACAAAAATCAGCAAGTAACAAATGATAAATTAAAAATAGAATTATGACAACAAATTGTGAGAAATAAACTGAATTAAAAAAAATAAAACGCTAAGACTTGAAAATTTTTAAAACAGAATCATAACAACAAATTATGACAAATAAAAAGGATTTAGAAACAGAATTAAGAAAAAATCAAAAACCTAAGAGAAGGAAAGATGCAGCGAGAAGCGGAGAGACTGGACGGCGGCGAGTGAGAGAGAGAGAGAGAGAGAGTAGTGAGAGAGTGCTGAGTGAGAATTAGAGTTTTACCGTTTCGTGCTGAGGTTCCCGAAGAGTGAGAGAGTGCGTCCGTTGGAGAATTGAGAGTGAGAGTGAGAGTGAGAGTGAGTGCTTGACGGTTGTTGTCCGTTAGAGCAGAGTGAGAGAGAGTCCCCACATGCATTTCAAGAAGACAGAGTTCCCAAGGACTGAGGGTCCAATAAGAACTTCCACGTGGCAAGTTATTTTAAAATAAATAATTATATAAAATCATAATTAATTAAATAATTATATTAAATAATAAAATCGTAATTATTATTTTTAGGATTTAGATCCTCTAAATTTTAGATTTTCACTTTAGAAGATAAAGTTAAATCTCTCACCATTGAATATTTTCTCTCTCATGTTTTCTCTTGGTTCCACCTATGAAATAAATGGTGATAGATCATACTTTACTCTCTAAAATAAATTTCAAAATTTAGAAGATCCAAATTCTTATTATTATGTGTTGGTGGCCTTCACAAAGTATTTGACCCGATGAACAACAAGTGTTTGTACTTTTTTTTATGGAATTTAGTTAACATGTAGATGTTGATATTATTACTAAACCGTTTATTCTTATTTTATTTATATTTTATTAGACCCCATTTTTTATATTGGGTCTCTACAGAGTCATGAATTATTTATGTTTAGAAATTAAAAATTTTTAACATCATACCATTCATCTAAACATGCAATTACATTTTATACAACAGAAGTAGATAATATAAGTGTATAATAAAATTTCCAGTGTATAAAAACCTTCCTCTAGATTTGAACAGATTTAAACAGAATGTGTGTTCTTATCTATTAATAGGTTTTGATGGACATTGCCGGAATCATTCATGATATCTTCAATGTTCGCATAGATGAAACCTAGGAATTTATTTGCCGGTTGCATCCTGATATCTTCATAGGACAAAAGAACAGGGCAACAATTCAGCAAATTAAAAACAAAAGAATAGTGATCTTATCCAGCAACAAAAGAATTTTCCCAGTGATATGTTCAACAAAAACAAAAACAATGAAATTAAAAGATCAGAGCCATCAGCAAATAATACTAACAAAAATCAGCAAGTAACAAATGATAAATTAAAAATAGAATTATGACAACAAATTGTGAGAAATAAACTGAATTAAAAAAAATAAAACGCTAAGACTTGAAAATTTTTAAAACAGAATCATAACAACAAATTATGACAAATAAAAAGGATTTAGAAACAGAATTAATAAAAAATCAAAAACCTAAGAGAAGGAAAGATGCAGCGAGAAGCGGAGAGACTGGACGGCGGCGAGTGAGAGAGAGAGAGAGAGTAGTGAGAGAGTGCTGAGTGAGAATTAGAGTTTTACCGTTTCGTGCTGAGGTTCCCGAAGGGTGAGAGAGTGCGTCCGTTGGAGAATTAAGAGTGAGAGTGAGAGTGAGAGTGAGAGTGAGTGGTTGACGGTTGTAGTCCGTTAGAGCAGAGTGAGAGAGAGTCCCCACATGCATTTCAAGAAGACAGAGTTCCCAAGGACTGAGGGTCCAATAAGAACTTCCACGTGGCAAGTTATTTTAAGATAAATAATTATATAAAATCATAATTAATTAAATAATTATATTAAATAATAAAATCATAATTATTATTATTAGGATTTAGATCCTCTAAATTTTAGATTTTCACTTTAGAAGATAAAGTTAAATCTCTTACCAATGAATGATTTCCCTCTCATGTTTTCTCTTGGTTCCACCTATGAAATAAATAGTGATAGATCATACTTTACTCTCTAAAATAAATTTCAAAATTTAGAAGATCCAAATTCTTATTATTATGTGTTGGTGGCCTTCACAAAGTATTTGACCCGATGAACAACAAGTGTTTGTACTTTTTTTTATGGAATTTAGTTAACATGTAGATGTTGATATTATTACTAAACCGTTTATTCTTATTTTATTTATATTTTATTAGACCCCATTTTTTATATTGGGTCTCTACAGAGTCATGAATTATTTATGTTTAGAAATTAAAAATTTTTAACATCATACCATTCATCTAAACATGCAATTACATTTTATACAACAAAAGTAGATAATATAAGTGTATAATAATATTTCAAGTGTATAAAAACCTTCCTCTAGATTTGAACAGATTTAAACAGAATGTGTGTTCTTATCTATTAATAGGTTTTGATGGACATTGCCGGAATCATTCATGATATCTTCAATGTTCGCATAGATGAAACCTAGGAATTTATTTGCCGGTTGCATCCTGATATCTTCATAGGACAAAAGAACAGGGCAACAATTCAGCAAATTAAAAACAAAAGAACAGTGATCTTATCCAGCAACAAAAGAATTTTCCCAGTGATATGTTCAACAAAAACAAAAACAATGAAATTAAAAGATCTGAGCCATCAGCAAATAATACTAACAAAAATCAGCAAGTAACAAATGATAAATTAAAAATAGAATTATGACAACAAATTGTGAGAAATAAACTGAATTAAAAAAAATAAAACGCTAAGACTTGAAAATTTTTAAAACAGAATCATAACAACAAATTATGACAAATAAAAAGGATTTAGAAACAGAATTAAGAAAAAATCAAAAACCTAAGAGAAGGAAAGATGCAGCGAGAAGCGGAGAGACTGGACGGCGGCGAGTGAGAGAGAGAGAGAGAGAGTAGTGAGAGAGTGCTGAGTGAGAATTAGAGTTTTACCGTTTCGTGCTGAGGTTCCCGAAGAGTGAGAGAGTGCGTCCGTTGGAGAATTGAGAGTGAGAGTGAGAGTGAGAGTGAGGGTGAGTGGTTGACGGTTGTAGTCCGTTAGAGCAGAGTGAGAGACAGTCCCCACATGCATTTCAAGAAGACAGAGTTTCCAAGGACTGAGGGTCCAATAAGAACTTCCACGTGGCAAGTTATTTTAAGATAAATAATTATATAAAATCATAATTAATTAAATAATTATATTAAATAATAAAATCATAATAATTATTATTAGGATTTAGATCCTCTAAATTTTAGATTTTCACTTTAGAAGATAAAGTTAAATCTCTCACCATTGAATGTTTTCCCTCTCATGTTTTCTCTTGGTTCCACCTATGAAATAAATGGTGATAGATCATACTTTACTCTCTAAAATAAATTTCAAAATTTAGAAGATCCAAATTCTTATTATTATGTGTTGGTGGCCTTCACAAAGTATTTGACCCGATGAACAACAAGTGTTTGTACTTTTTTTTATGGAATTTAGTTAACATGTAGATGTTGATATTATTACTAAACCGTTTATTCTTATTTTATTTATATTTTATTAGACCCCATTTTTTATATTGGGTCTCTACAGAGTCATGAATTATTTATGTTTAGAAATTAAAAATTTTTAACATCATACCATTCATCTAAACATGCAATTACATTTTATACAACAAAAGTAGATAATATAAGTGTATAATAATATTTCAAGTGTATAAAAACCTTCCTCTAGATTTGAACAGATTTAAACAGAATGTGTGTTCTTATCTATTAATAGGTTTTGATGGACATTGCCAGAATCATTCATGATATCTTCAATGTTCGCATAGATGAAACCTAGGAATTTATTTGCCAGCTGCATCCTGATATCTTCATAAGACAAAAGAACAGGGCAACAATTCAGCAAATTAAAAACAAAAGAACAGTGATCTTATCCAGCAACAAAAGAATTTGCCCAGTGATATGTTCAACAAAAACAAAAACAATGAAATTAAAAGATCAGAGCCATCAGCAAATAATACTAACAAAAATCAGCAAGTAACAAATGATAAATTAAAAATAGAATTATGACAACAAATTTTGAGAAATAAACTGAATTAAAAAAATAAAACGCTAAGACTTGAAATTTTTAAAACAGAATCATAACAACAAATTATGACAAATAAAAAGGATTTAGAAACAGAATTAAGAAAAAATCAAAAACCTAAGAGAAGGAAAGATGCAGCGAGAAGCGGAGAGACTGGACGGCGGCGAGTGAGAGAGAGAGAGAGAGAGTAGTGAGAGAGTGCTGAGTGAGAATTAGAGTTTTACCGTTTCGTGCTGAGGTTCCCGAAGAGTGAGAGAGTGCGTCCGTTGGAGAATTGAGAGTGAGAGTGAGAGTGAGAGTGAGTGCTTGATGGTTGTTGTCCGTTAGAGCAGAGTGAGAGAGAGTCCCCACATGCATTTCAAGAAGACAGAGTTCCCAAGGACTGAGGGTCCAATAAGAACTTCCACGTGGCAAGTTATTTTAAAATAAATAATTATATAAAATCATAATTAATTAAATAATTATATTAAATAATAAAATCGTAATTATTATTTTTAGGATTTAGATCCTCTAAATTTTAGATTTTCACTTTAGAAGATAAAGTTAAATCTCTCACCATTGAATATTTTCTCTCTCATGTTTTCTCTTGGTTCCACCTATGAAATAAATGGTGATAGATCATACTTTACTCTCTAAAATAAATTTCAAAATTTAGAAGATCCAAATTCTTATTATTATGTGTTGGTGGCCTTCACAAAGTATTTGACCCGATGAACAACAAGTGTTTGTACTTTTTTTTATGGAATTTAGTTAACATGTAGATGTTGATATTATTACTAAACCGTTTATTCTTATTTTATTTATATTTTATTAGACCCCATTTTTTATATTGGGTCTCTACAGAGTCATGAATTATTTATGTTTAGAAATTAAAAATTTTTAACATCATACCATTCATCTAAACATGCAATTACATTTTATACAACAAAAGTAGATAATATAAGTGTATAATAATATTTCAAGTGTATAAAAACCTTCCTCTAGATTTGAACAGATTTAAACAGAATGTGTGTTCTTATCTATTAATAGGTTTTGATGGACATTGCCGGAATCATTCATGATATCTTCAATGTTCGCATAGATGAAACCTAGGAATTTATTTGCCGGTTGCATCCTGATATCTTCATAGGACAAAAGAACAGGGCAACAATTCAGCAAATTAAAAACAAAAGAACAGTGATCTTATCCAGCAACAAAAGAATTTCCCAGTGATATGTTCAACAAAAACAAAAACAATGAAATTAAAAGATCAGAGCCATCAGCAAATAATACTAACAAAAATCAGCAAGTAACAAATGATAAATTAAAAATAGAATTATGACAACAAATTGTGAGAAATAAACTGAATTAAAAAAAATAAAACGCTAAGACTTGAAAATTTTTAAAACAGAATCATAACAACAAATTATGACAAATAAAAAGGATTTAGAAACAGAATTAAAAAAAATCAAAAACCTAAGAGAAGGAAAGATGCAGCGAGAAGCGGAGAGACTGGACGGCGGCGAGTGAGAGAGAGAGAGAGAGTAGTGAGAGAGTGCTGAGTGAGAATTAGAGTTTTACCGTTTCGTGCTGAGGTTCCCGAAGAGTGAGAGAGTGCGTCCGTTGGAGAATTGAGAGTGAGAGTGAGAGTGAGAGTGAGTGGTTGACGGTTGTAGTCCGTTAGAGCAGAGTGAGAGAGAGTCCCCACATGCATTTCAAGAAGACAGAGTTCCCAAGGACTGAGGGTCCAATAAGAACTTCCACGTGGCAAGTTATTTTAAAATAAATAATTATATAAAATCATAATTAATTAAATAATTATATTAAATAATAAAATCATAATTATTATTATTATTAGGATTTAAATTCTCTAAATTTTAGATTTTCACTTTAGAAGATAAAGTTAAATCTCTCACCTTTGAATGTTTTCTCTCTCATGTTTTCTCTTGGTTCCACCTATGAAATAAATGGTGATAGATCATACTTTACTCTCTAAAATAAATTTCAAAATTTAGAAGATCCAAATTCTTATTATTATGTGTTGGTGCCTTACAAAGTATTTGACCCGATGAACAACAAGTGTTTGTACTTTTTTTTATGGAATTTAGTTAACATGTAGATGTTGATATTATTACTAAACCGTTTATTCTTATTTTATTTATATTTTATTGACCCCATTTTTTATATTGGGTCTCTACAGAGTCATTAATTATTTATGTTTAGAAATTAAAAATTTTTAACATCATACCATTCATCTAAACATGCAATTACATTTTATACAACAAAAGTAGATAATATAAGTGTATAATATTATTTCAAGTGTATAAAATCCTTCCTCTAGATTTGAACAGATTTAAACAGAATGTGTGTTCTTATCTATTAATAGGTTTTGATGGACATTGCCGGAATCATTCATGATATCTTCAATGTTCGCATAGATGAAACCTAGGAATTTATTTGCCGGTTGCATCCTGATACTTCATAGGACAAAAGAACAGGGCAACAATTCAGCAAATTAAAAACAAAAGAACAGTGATCTTATCCAGCAACAAAAGAATTTGCCCAGTGATATGTTCAACAAAAACAAAAACAATGAAATTAAAAGATCAGAGCCATCAGCAAATAATACTAACAAAAATCAGCAAGTAACAAATGATAAATTAAAAATAGAATTATGACAACAAATTTGAGAAATAAACTGAATTAAAAAAAATAAAACGCTAAGACTTGAAAATTTTTAAAACAGAATCATAACAACAAATTATGACAAATAAAAAGGATTTAGAAACAGAATTAAGAAAAAATCAAAAACCTAAGAGAAGGAAAGATGCAGCGAGAAGCGGAGAGACTGGACGGCGGCGAGTGTGAGAGAGAGAGAGAGAGAGAGAGAGAGTAGTGAGAGAGTGCTGAGTGAGAATTAGAGTTTTACCGTTTCGTGCTGAGGTTCCCGAAGAGTGAGAGAGTGCGTCCGTTGGAGAATTGAGAGTGAGAGTGAGAGTGAGAGTGAGTGGTTGACAGTTGTAGTCCGTTAGAGCAGAGTGAGAGAGAGTCCCCACATGCATTTCAAGAAGACAGAGTTCCCAAGGACTGAGAGTCCAATAAGAACTTCCACGTGACAAGTTATTTTAAAATAAATAATTATATAAAATCATAATTAATTAAATAATTATATTAAATAATAAAATCATAATTATTATTATTAGGATTTAGATCCTCTAAATTTTAGATTTTCACTTTAGAAGATAAAGTTAAATCTCTCACCATTGAATGTTTTCTCTCTCATGTTTTCTCTTGGTTCCACCTATGAAATAAATGGTGATAGATCATACTTTACTCTCTAAAATAAATTTCAAAATTTACAAGATCCAAATTCTTATTATTATGTGTTGGTGGCCTTCACAAAGTATTTGACCCGATGAACAACAAGTGTTTGTACTTTTTTTTATGGAATTTAGTTAACATTTAGATGCTGATATTATTACTAAACCGTTTATTCTTATTTTATTTATATTTTATTAGACCCCATTTTTATATTGGGTCTCTACAGAGTCATGAATTATTTATGTTTGAAATTAAAAATTTTTAACATCATACCATTCATCTAAACATGCAATTACATTTTATACAACAAAAGTAGATAATATAAGTGTATAATAATATTTCAAGTGTATAAAAACCTTCCTCTAATTTGAACAGATTTAAACAGAATGTGTGTTCTTATCTATTAATAGGTTTTGATGGACATTGCCGGAATCATTCATGATATCTTCAATGTTCGCATAGATGAAACCTAGGAATTTATTTGCCGGTTGCATCCTGGTACGTTCATAGGACAAAAGAACAGGGCAACAATTCAGCAAATTAAAAACAAAAGAACAGTGATCTTATCCAGCAACAAAAGAATTTGCCCAGTGATATGTTCAACAAAAAAAAAACAATGAAATTAAAAGATCAGAGCCATCAGCAAATAATACTAACAAAAATCAGCAAGTAACAAATGATAAATTAAAAATAGAATTATGACAACAAATTTGAGAAAAAAACTGAATTAAAAAAATAAAACGCTAAGACTTGAAAATTTTTAAAACAAATCATAACAACAAATTAGACAAATAAAAAGGATTTAGAAACAGAATTAAGAAAAAATCAAAAACCTAAGAGAAGGAAAGATGCAGCGAGAAGCGGAGAGACTGGACGGCGGTGAGTGTGAGAGAGAGAGAGAGAGTAGTGAGAGAGTGCTGAGTGAGAATTAGAGTTTTACCGTTTCGTGCTGAGGTTCCCGAAGAGTGAGAGAGTGCGTCCGTTGGAGAATTGAGAGTGAGAGTGAGAGTGAGAGTGAGTGGTTGACGTTGTAGTCCGTTAGAGCAGAGTGAGAGAGAGTCCCCACATGCATTTCAAGAAGACAGAGTTCCCAAGGACTGAGAGTCCAATAAGAACTTCCACGTGGCAAGTTATTTTAAAATAAATAATTATATAAAATCATAATTAATTAAATAATTATATTAAATAATAAAATCATAATTATTATTATTAGGATTTAGATCCTCTAAATTTTAGATTTTCACTTTAGAAGATAAAGTTAAATCTCTCACCATTGAATGTTTTCTCTCTCATGTTTTCTCTTGGTTCCACCTATGAAATAAATGGTGATAGATCATACTTTACTCTCTAAAATAAATTTCAAAATTTAGAAGATCCAAATTCTTATTATTATGTGTTGGTGGCCTTCACAAAGTATTTGACCCGATGAACAACAAGTGTTTGTACTTTTTTTTATGGAATTTAGTTAACATTTAGATGTGATATTATTACTAAACCGTTTATTCTTATTTTATTTATATTTTATTAGACCCCATTTTTTATATTGGGTCTCTACAGAGTCATGAATTATTTATGTTTGAAATTAAAATTTTTAACATCATACCATTCATCTAAACATGCAATTACATTTTATACAACAAAAGTAGATAATATAAGTGTATAATAATATTTCAAGTGTATAAAAACCTTCCTCTAGATTTGAACAGATTTAAACAGAATGTGTGTTCTTATCTATTAATAGGTTTTGATGGACATTGCCGGAATCATTCATGATATCTTCAATGTTCGCATAGATGAAACCTAGGAATTTATTTGCCGGTTGCATCCTGATATCTTCATAGGACAAAAGAACAGGGCAACAATTCAGCAAATTAAAAACAAAAGAACAGTGATCTTATCCACAACAAAAGAATTTGCCCAGTGATATGTTCAACAAAAACAAAAACAATGAAATTAAAAGATCAGAGCCATCAGCAAATAATACTAACAAAAATCAGCAAGTAACAAATGATAAATTAAAAATAGAATTATGACAACAAATTGTGAGAAATAAACTGAATTAAAAAAAATAAAACCTAAACTTGAAAATTTTTAAAAAAAATCATAACAACAAATTATGACAAATAAAAAGGATTTAGAAACAGAATTAAGAAAAAATCAAAAACCTAAGAGAAGGAAAGATGCAGCGAGAAGCGGAGAGACTGGACGGCGGCGAGTGATAGAGTGCTGAGTGAGAATTAGAGTTTTACCGTTTCGTGCTGAGGTTCTCGAAGAGTGAGAGAGTGCGTCCGTTGGAGAATTGAGAGTGAAGTGAGAGTGAGAGTGAGTGGTTGACGGTTGTAGTCCGTTAGAGCAGAGTGAGAGAGAGTCCCCACATGCATTTCAAGAAGCCAGAGTTCCCAAGGACTGAGGGTCCAATAAGAACTTCCACGTGGCAAGTTATTTTAAAATAAATAATTATATAAAATCATAATTAATTAAATAATTATATTAAATAATAAAATCATAATTATTATTATTAGGATTTAGATCCTCTAAATTTTAGATTTTCACTTTAGAAGATAAAGTTAAGTCTCTCACCATTGAATGTTTTCTCTCTCATGTTTTCTCTTGGTTCCACCTATGAAATAAATGGTGATAGATCATACTTTACTCTCTAAAATAAATTTCAAAATTTAGAAGATCCAATTCTTATTATTATGTGTTGGTGGCCTTCACAAAGTATTTGACCCGATGAACAACAAGTGTTTGTACTTTTTTTATGGAATTTAGTTAACATGTAGATGTTGATATTATTACTAAACCGTTTATTCTTATTTTATTTATATTTTATTAGACCCCATTTTTTATATTGGGTCTCTACAGAGTCATGAATTATTTATGTTTAGAAATTAAAAATTTTTAACATCATACCATTCATCTAAACATGCAATTACATTTTATACAACAAAAGTAGATAATATAAGTGTATAATAATATTTCAAGTGTATAAAAACCTTCCTCTAGATTTGAACAGATTTAAACAGAATGTGTGTTCTTATCTATTAATAGGTTTTGATGGACATTGCCGGAATCATTCATGATATCTTCAATGTTCGCATAGATGAAACTAGGAATTTATTTGCCGGTTGCATCCTGATATCTTCATAGGACAAAAGAACAGGGCAACAATTCAGCAAATTAAAAACAAAAGAACAGTGATCTTATCCAGCAACAAAAGAATTTGCCCAGTGATATGTTCAACAAAAACAAAAACAATGAAATTAAAAGATCAGAGCCATCAGCAAATAATACTAACAAAAATCAGCAAGTAACAAATGATAAATTAAAAATAGAATTATGACAACAAATTGTGAGAAATAAACTGAATTAAAAAAATAAAACGCTAGACTTGAAAATTTTTAAAACAGAATCATAACAACAAATTATGACAAATAAAAGGATTTAGAAACAGAATTAAGAAAAAATCAAAAACCTAAGAGAAGGAAAGATGCAGCGAGAAGCGGAGAGACTGGACGGGGCGAGTGAGAGAGAGAGAGAGAGAGTAGTGAGAGAGTGCTGAGTGAGAATTAGAGTTTTACCGTTTCGTGCTGAGGTTCCGAAGAGTGAGAGAGTGCGTCCGTTGGAGAATTGAGAGTGAAGTGAGAGTGAGAGTGAGTGGTTGACGGTTGTAGTCCGTTAGAGCAGAGTGAGAGAGAGTCCCACATGCATTTCAAGAAGACAGAGTTCCCAAGGACTGAGGGTCCAATAAGAACTTCCACGTGGCAAGTTATTTTAAAATAAATAATTATATAAAATCATAATTAATTAAATAATTATATTAAATAATAAATCATAATTATTATTATTAGGATTTAGATCCTCTAAATTTTAGATTTTCACTTTAGAAGATAAAGTTAATCTCTCACCATTGAATGTTTTCTCTCTCATGTTTTCTCTTGGTTCCACCTATGAAATAAATGGTGATAGATCATACTTTACTCTCTAAAATAAATTTCAAAATTTAGAAGATCCAAATTCTTATTATTATGTGTTGGTGGCCTTCACAAAGTATTTGACCCGATGAACAACAAGTGTTTGTACTTTTTTTATGGAATTTAGTTAACATGTAGATGTTGATATTATTACTAAACCGTTTATTCTTATTTTATTTATATTTTATTAGACCCCATTTTTTATATTGGGTCTCTACAGAGTCATGAATTATTTATGTTTAGAAATTAAAAATTTTTAACATCATACCATTCATCTAAACATGCAATTACATTTTATACAACAAAAGTAGATAATATAAGTGTATAATAATATTTCAAGTGTATAAAAACCTTCCTCTAGATTTGAACAGATTTAAACAGAATGTGTGTTCTTATCTATTAATAGGTTTTGATGGACATTGCCGGAATCATTCATGATATCTTCAATGTTCGCATAGATGAAACCTAGGAATTTATTTGCCGGTTGCATCCTGATATCTTCATAGGACAAAAGAACAGGGCAACAATTCAGCAAATTAAAAACAAAAGAACAGTGATCTTATCCAGCAACAAAAGAATTTGCCCAGTGATATGTTCAACAAAAACAAAAACAATGAAATTAAAAGATCAGAGCCATCAGCAAATAATACTAACAAAAATCAGCAAGTAACAAATGATAAATTAAAAATAGAATTATGACAACAAATTGTGAGAAATAAACTGAATTAAAAAAATAAAACGCTAAGACTTGAAAATTTTTAAAACAGAATCATAACAACAAATTATGACAAATAAAAAGGATTTAGAAACAGAATTAAGAAAAAATCAAAAACCTAAGAGAAGGAAAGATGCAGCGAGAAGCGGAGAGACTGGACGGCGGCGAGTGAGAGAGAGAGAGAGAGTAGTGAGAGAGTGCTGAGTGAGAATTAGAGTTTTACCGTTTCGTGCTGAGGTTCCCGAAGAGTGAGAGAGTGCGTCCGTTGGAGAATTGAGAGTGAGAGTGAGAGTGAGAGTGAGTGGTTGACGGTTGTAGTCCGTTAGAGCAGAGTGAGAGAGAGTCCCCACATGCATTTCAAGAAGACAGAGTTCTCAAGGACTGAGGGTCCAATAAGAACTTCCACGTGGCAAGTTATTTTAAAATAAATAATTATATAAAATCATAATTAATTAAATAATTATATTAAATAATAAAATCATAATTATTATTATTAGGATTTAGATCCTCTAAATTTTAGATTTTCACTTTAGAAGATAAAGTTAAATCTCTCACCATTGAATGTTTTCTCTCTCATGTTTTCTCTTGGTTCCACCTATGAAATAAATGGTGATAGATCATACTTTACTCTCTAAAATAAATTTCAAAATTTAGAAGATCCAAATTCTTATTATTATGTGTTGGTGGCCTTCACAAAGTATTTGACCCGATGAACAACAAGTGTTTGTACTTTTTTTTATGGAATTTAGTTAACATGTAGATGTTGATATTATTACTAAACCGTTTATTCTTATTTTATTTATATTTTATTAGACCCCATTTTTTATATTGGGTCTCTACAGAGTCATGAATTATTTATGTTTAGAAATTAAAAATTTTTAACATCATACCATTCATCTAAACATGCAATTACATTTTATACAACAAAAGTAGATAATATAAGTGTATAATAATATTTCAAGTGTATAAAAACCTTCCTCTAGATTTGAACAGATTTAAACAGAATGTGTGTTCTTATCTATTAATAGGTTTTGATGGACATTGCCGGAATCATTCATGATATCTTCAATGTTCGCATAGATGAAACCTAGGAATTTATTTGCCGGTTGCATCCTGATATCTTCATAGGACAAAAGAACAGGGCAACAATTCAGCAAATTAAAAACAAAAGAACAGTGATCTTATCCAGCAACAAAAGAATTTGCCCAGTGATATGTTCAACAAAAACAAAAACAATGAAATTAAAAGATCAGAGCCATCAGCAAATAATACTAACAAAAATCAGCAAGTAACAAATGATAAATTAAAAATAGAATTATGACAACAAATTGTGAGAAATAAACTGAATTAAAAAAATAAAACGCTAAGACTTGAAAATTTTTAAAACAGAATCATAACAACAAATTATGACAAATAAAAAGGATTTAGAAACAGAATTAAGAAAAATCAAAAACCTAAGAGAAGGAAAGATGCAGCGAGAAGCGGAGAGACTGGACGGCGGCGAGTGAGAGAGAGAGAGAGAGTAGTGAGAGAGTGCTGAGTGAGAATTAGAGTTTTACCATTTCGTGCTGAGGTTCCCGAAGAGTGAGAGAGTGCGTCCGTTGGAGAATTGAGAGTGAGAGTGAGAGTGAGAGTGAGTGGTTGACGGTTGTAGTCCGTTAGAGCAGAGTGAGAGAGAGTCCCCACATGCATTTCAAGAAGACAGAGTTCTCAAGGACTGAGGGTCCAATAAGAACTTCCACGTGGCAAGTTATTTTAAAATAAATAATTATATAAAATCATAATTAATTAAATAATTATATTAAATAATAAAATCATAATTATTATTATTAGGATTTAGATCCTCTAAATTTTAGATTTTCACTTTAGAAGATAAAGTTAAATCTCTCACCATTGAATGTTTTCTCTCTCATGTTTTCTCTTGGTTCCACCTATGAAATAAATGGTGATAGATCATACTTTACTCTCTAAAATAAATTTCAAAATTTAGAAGATCCAAATTCTTATTATTATGTGTTGGTGGCCTTCACAAAGTATTTGACCCGATGAACAACAAGTGTTTGTACTTTTTTTTATGGAATTTAGTTAACATGTAGATGTTGATATTATTACTAAACCGTTTATTCTTATTTTATTTATATTTTATTAGACCCCATTTTTTATATTGGGTCTCTACAGAGTCATGAATTATTTATGTTTAGAAATTAAAAATTTTTAACATCATACCATTCATCTAAACATGCAATTACATTTTATACAACAAAAGTAGATAATATAAGTGTATAATAATATTTCAAGTGTATAAAAACCTTCCTCTAGATTTGAACAGATTTAAACAGAATGTGTGTTCTTATCTATTAATAGGTTTTGATGGACATTGCCGGAATCATTCATGATATCTTCAATGTTCGCATAGATGAAACCTAGGAATTTATTTGCCGTTGCATCCTGATATCTTCATAGACAAAAGAACAGGCAACAATTCACAAATTAAAACAAAGAACAGTGATCTTATCCAGAACAAAAGAATTTGCCCAGTGATATGTTCATCAAAAACCAAAAACAATGAAATTAAAAGATCAGAGCCATCAGCAAATAATACTAACAAAAATCAGCAAGTAACAAATGATAAATTAAAAATAGAATTATGACAACAAATTGTGAGAAATAAACTGAATTAAAAAAAATAAAACGCTAAGACTTGAAAATTTTTAAAACAGAATCATAACAACAAATTATGACAAATAAAAAGGATTTAGAAACAGAATTAAGAAAAAATCAAAAACCTAAGGAAGGAAAGATGCAGCGAGAACGGAGAGACTGGACGGGGCGAGTGAGAGGAGAGGGTAGTGAGAGAGTGCTGAGTGAGAATTAGAGTTTACCGTTTCGTGCTGAGGTTCCGAAGAGTGAGAGAGTGCGTCCGTTGGAGAATTGAGAGTGAGAGTGAGAGTGAGAGTGAGTGGTTGACGGTTGTAGTCGTTAGAGCAGAGTGAGAGAGAGTCCCCACATGCATTTCAAGAAGACAGAGTTCTCAAGGACTGAGGGTCCAATAAGAACTTCCACGTGGCAAGTTATTTTTAAAATAAATAATTATATAAAATCATAATTAATTAAATAATTATATTAAATAATAAAATCATAATTATTATTATTAGGATTTAGATCTCTAATTTTAATTTTACTTTAGAAGATAAAGTTAAATCTCTCACCATTGAATGTTTTCTCTCTCATGTTTTCTCTTGGTTCCCCTATGAAATAAATGGTGATAGATCATACTTACTCTCTAAAATAAATTTCAAAATTTAGTCCAATTTTATTATTATTGTTGGTGCTCACAAATATTTGACGATGAAAAGTGTTTGTATTTTTTTTATAA
>NC_092037.1:54508408-54510908 GCF_003086295.3 Arachis hypogaea
GGGCCGTTGCACGGAGGGGGGGGACGGGCGGGGGCCGTGCACGGGGGGGGGGGCCGGGCTGGGGTCGTTGCAACGGAGGCAGGGCTGCTTGAAAACGATGGCCATGGCCGTTGCAACGGAGGCAGCGCGGCTTGCAACGGACGATGGGCGGCTTGCAACGCATGCTGGGTGCGGTGCATCGTTGGCTGGGAGCGTTGCATCGGAGGCACCGCTGTTGCAACGGAGGCAGGTCGCGTTGCAACGTTGGCTGGGGGCCGTTGCACCGGAGTGCTGGGCGCGGTGCAACGGATGCTGGGGTCCGTTGCAACGGAGCATGCTGGGGTCCAGTTGCAACGGAGGCTGGGGCTGGTGCAGTGTTGGCTGGGAGCCGGTTGGGGGGGGGGGGGGGGGGGGGGGGGGGGGGGGGGGGGGGGGGGGGGGGGGGGGGGGGGGGGGGGGGGGGGGGGGGGGGGGGGGGGGGGGGGGGGGGGGGGCTGGGGTCCTTGCAACGGAGGCTGGCGGTGCATCGTGGCTGGGGGTTGCATCGGAGGCACCCGCCGTTGCAACGAAGGCAGTCGCGTTGCAACGTTGGCTGGGGGCCGTTGCACCAGATGCTGGGCGCGGTGCAACGGATGCTGGGGTCCGTTGCACGGAGGCAGGGCGCGTTGCAACGGATGCCGGACGCGTTGCAACGTTGGCTGCGGTCGTTGCAACGGAGGCAGGGCGCCATGCAACGTTGGCAGTGGCCGTTGCACCGGAGGCAGGGCGCGGTGCAGCATTGGCTGGGGGCCGTTGCAACGGATGCTGGGCGCGGTGCAACGGACGCTGGGGCGTTGCAACGATTGCTGGGCGCGGTGCATCGTTGGCTGGGAGCGTTGCATCGGAGGCACCCGCCGTTGCAACGGAGGCAGGTCGCGTTGCAACGTTGGCTGGGGGCCATTGCAACGGATGCTGGGCGCGGTGCAACGGATGCTGGGAGCGTTGCAACGGAGGCTGGGTTTGGTGCATCGTTGGCTGGGAGCGTTGCATCGGAGGCACCCGCCGTTGCAACGGAGGCACCGACCGTTGCAACGGAGGGGGCAAATTTTCATATCTCACAATAGGCTCGTGCAATTTTCTTGAATTTTTGAGGGAACCTTGGTAATATTATTTAAAGGCTGCACAAAAAAATCCAGGTCAAAAATCGCACTTTTGCTTCGTTTTTCATTTTTTTTTTTGAATTTCCTGCTATTCGGGTGGGAAAAAAATCGGCAAAAAAAAATCCACACGGTGTAAATTCACCAAATTTGGTGGATGGAAAGATCTTATTTTTCTAGAGATTGTCGCAAAAAACGGCGTCAAAATTCGACCTCTAGAGCAGTTTCCTTGAGTATGTCTCCTCACGGAAAAGGATGTCTACCCGTGGCACTTTGGTAATGGCTCGGCAGCCTATTATAGGGGGGAGGGGTGTCGTGCTGCTGAAACTTGAGTTGCCCAAAGGCTTGCTGGGCGCAATGCCAGCAAGATGCACGATGCCTTGCTATCCCCTAGGCACACTAGCAAGCCTGTTGTGGTTGTGGTGTGCCGTCGGGGTCCCCCGCCCCGGTTCCAAGGTCGAGCACGGGCGTCGGGCTGCTGCACACCCGATCACCAAAGGACCAAGAAGGGAAACACGTCCATGCACGCCCCATCTGGGCACCACCTAGGGAGCATGGCGTGGTCAGTTGTGCCTTGTGCACCCGCGGCGTGCTCGCCTTACGTCTATGGTCGACGCAAGACGTGCCCGACGCGGTGTTGGTTTTGCTGTGCGGGTTGCCTAATCTAGACGGTGCGGCTGTTCGATTATCGCCCGAAGCACCTCACGCCTCGGGCTGTCCCTTGAATGTTCTTCGTCGCTTCCCCCGAACCCTGCCCAGCGGAGTTGGCTCGGCACTCCCGTATGCTTCCGCTTGCCTGCACGCTCCAAGGCGTGCGGGGGGCTGTTCATCCGGGCGTGCTGGGTTTGTGGACCGTGGTGGCGGATGAGTGGTGTGCGGGTCGTTAGTGTGTCTGGCTCCTTGCCTCGCGCACCGAACGGCCGCGCTGAAACTCGAGTTGCCCAAAAGGCTTGCTTGGCGCAATGCGAGCAAGGTGAGATGCCGAAAGGCTTGCTGGGCGCAATGCCAGCAAGATGCACGTTGCCTAGGCACACTAGCAAGCCCGTTGTGGTTGTGGTGTGCCGTCGGGGTCCCCCGACCCGGGTCCAAGGTCGAGCACGGGCGTCGGGCTGCTGCACACCCCGATCACCAAAGGACCAAGAAGGGAAACACGTCCATGCACGCCCCATCTGGGCACCACCTAGGGAGCATGGCGTGGTCCAGTTGTGCCTTGTGCACCCGCGGCGTGCTCGCCGTACGTCTATGGTCTACGCAAGACGGTGCCCGACGCGGTGTTGGTTTTGCTGTGCGGGTTGCTTAATCTAGACGGTGCGGCTGTTCGATTACCGCCTGAAGCACCTCACGCCTCGGGCTGTCCCTTGAATGTTCTTCATCGCTTCCCCCGA
>NC_092037.1:54515908-54523453 GCF_003086295.3 Arachis hypogaea
TAAAGTCCCCAATTAGAGGTGTCCAAGGTTCTTAAGCACACTCTTGTTGCCTTGGATTACAACTTTATTTCTTTCTCTTTCTTTTTCTTTCTCTTTTTTTTTCTCTTTTTTTTTTCGATTTTTTTTTATTGCTTTTTCTTGCTTCAAGAATCACTCTAATAATTTTTTAGATCCTCAATAACAGTTCTCTTTCTCCTCATTCTTTCAAGAGCCAACAATTTTTTTAACATTCTCAAAACAACAAATTCAAGAGATATATGCACTGTTCAAGCATTCATTCAGAGAGCAAAAAGTATTGTCACCACATCAAACTAATTCAACTAGTTTCAATGATAAATTTTGAAACCCTGTACTTCTTGTTCTTTTGTGATTAAAGCATTTTTCATTTAAGAGAGGTGATGGATTCATAGGACATTCATATCTTTAAGGCATAAAATCTCAATTTTATTAATTATGAATTAAAACAAGACTCAAAAAATAGATATAAAATGAAACTAAAAAAACGAAGAATAAAAACAAAATAAAAAAAACGCAAACATAGGCTCCTAATGATAGAGGTTTTCACAGAGTTAGGACTCAACAACCTTGATTTTGAGAAGTGGATGCTCCCTCAGCTTGAGAGGAGAACTTTTGGCGTTTCAATTCTTGGAGTTCACGCCCCTGCTTCTCTTGTTCCTTTATCAATTTGCAGAGCATGCAGTTCTGATTCTGCTGTTCTTCCTTCAGTTGCTCCATAGTCTCTTGCAGCTTGGAGATAGATGCTTCTAGGCTGGTCCAGTAGTCAATTCTTGGGAATTCAGGGAGGAATTCCTGCGCCCTCCTCTTGATAGAGTTGTCTTGCACTTGTCCTTCCATTGACTTCTTGGTGATTGGGTGTTCAATGGGTATGAACTCATCTACTCCCATCTTCACCCCAGCCTCTTTACAGAGCAAGGAGATCAAGCTTGGGTAAGCCAGTTTGGCTTCAGTGGAATTCTTATTTGCAATTGTGTAGATCTCACAAGCAATCACATGATGAACCTCCACTTCTTTTCCAAGCATAATGCAATGAATCATCACTGCCCTCTTGATGGTGACCTCAGAACGGTTGCTAGTGGGCAATATGGAACGCCCAATAAAGTCTAGCCAACCTCTTGCAATTGGTTTGAGGTCTCCCCTCTTGAGTTGGTTTGGGACACCCTTTGAATTGGTTATCCACTTAGTTCCAGGGAGGCATATGTCCTCTAGAACTTGATCCAACCCTTTATCTACTCTCACCATCCTCCTATTGAAGGAATCAGGATCATCTTACAGTTGAGGTAGTTTGAAGATTTCTCTTATTTTGTCCAGATGGAAGTACATAACTTTCCCTCTGACCATGGTTCTGTAGGTATGGTAAGCAGTTCCAGTCATTCTCTGCTTATCTGTTAGCCACAGATTAGAGTAGAATTCCTGAACCATGTTCCTTCCAACCTTTATTTCAGGATTGGTCAGAACTTCCCATCCTCTGTTTCAAATTTGCTCTTGGATCTCCGGATATTCATCTTCTTTCAGATCAAATTTAACTTCCGGGATCACTGACCTCGGACCCATTATTTTGTGATAATGGTCTTCATGTTCTTTGGTTAAGAACTTCTCTTGATTCCAAAGATTCTTTGGATTAGTCTCTTTCTTTCCTCTTGAGTTGGTTTGTTTTCCCTTAGGAGCCATGATCTTGATGAATCTTGGCTTAGTGATCACGGAAAAGCACACCAAACTTAGAGGTTTTGCTTGTCCTCAAGCAAAAAGAGAAGAAAGAAGAGAAGAGAGAGAGAGGAAGAGGAAATTCGAATGGTGTGGTGGAAAGAGGAAGCCAAACACGAATTTATAAGGTGAGGGGGGAGAGTTTTTTTTTCGAAAAAAAGAGAGATTTGAAATGAGATTTGAGAAGATATGGAAAGAAATTGAGAAAAGGGTGAATTTTTGAAGAAGATTTGGGATTAATTTGAAATAGATTTGAAGAATAGTTTTGATTTGTGAAGATTTGAAAGTGAATGATGAAAGGTTGAAGTGTATTTATGTAGAAGAGTATGGGTAAAAAGAGGAAAGTTTGAAAAAATTTGAGTTGAAAACAAAAATGTGGTCCCCCCACCTTTCTGGCGTTAAACGCCCAGAATGGCACCCATTCTGGCGTTTAACGCCCAATTGGCACCCCTTTTGGGCGTTTAACGCCCAGCCAGGTGCCCTGGCTGGCGTTAAACGCTAGAAAGCCTTTATCACTGGGCGTTTTTCAAAACGCCCAGGATGCTGCACACCTGGCGTTAAACGCCCAGAATGGTGCCCATTCTGGCGTTTAACGCCCAAAATGGCACCATTCCTGGCGTTAAACGCCGAGAATGGTACCCATTCTGGCGTTTAACGCCCAAAATGCACCTTACTGGCGTTTTTTCGCCAGTAAGCCCATTTTCTCTGCTTTTTGAGCTGAATCCTTCTGTAACTCTGTGAATTCCTTCATTTTTGATATTTGCCTCTGTAAGAGCAATTCATACAACCTCCTAATGACTGGGTTGCCTCCCAGCAAGCGCTTCTTTACTGTCTTTAGCTGGACTCTCACTGAGAATCACTCAAGCCTCAGTTTTGAGCATTCCTGCTCAAAATTTCCTTCAAGATAATGCTTGATTCTCTGTCCATTAACAATGAACTTCTTGTCAGAATCAATATCCTGAAGCTCAACATATCCATATGGTGACACTCCTGTAATCACATACGGACCCCTCCAACGGGATTTGAGTTTTCCTGGAAATAGTCTGAGCCTAGAGTTGAAGAGCAGAACTTTTTGTCCTGGCTCAAAGACTCTGGTTGACAACTTCTTGTCATGCCATTTCTTTGCCTTTTCCTTATAAATTTTTGCATTTTCAAAGGCATTGAGTCTGAACTCCTCTAGCTCATTTAACTGGAGCAATCTTTTTTCACCAGCTAACTGTGCATCCATGTTTAGGAATCTGGTTGCCCAGTAGGCTTTATGTTCCAGTTCCACAGGCAAATGACAGGCCTTGCCATACACCAATTGGTATGGAGAGGTTCCTATAGGAGTCTTGAATGCTGTTCTGTATGCCCACAGAGCATCATCCAAGCTCTTTGCCCAATCCTTTCTTCGGGCCATTATAGTCCGTTCCAGGATTCTTTTTAGTTCTCTGTTAGAAACTTCAGCTTGCCCATTTGTCTGTGGATGATACGGAGTTGCCACTTTGTGGCTAATTCCATATCTAACCATAGCAAGGTGTAGCTGTTTATTGCAGAAATGAGTGCATCCGTCACTGATTAGCACTCTGGGAACACCAAACCTGCTGAAAATGTTTTTCTGGAGGAATTTCAGTACGGTCTTGGTATCATTAGTGGGTGTAGCAATCGCTTCTACCCACTTAGATACATAGTCCACTGCCACCAGAATGTAAGTGTTTGAGTATGATGGTGGGAATGGCCCCATGAAGTCAATTCCCCATACATCAAACAATTCTATCTCTAATATCCCTTGTTGAGGCATGGCATATCCATGAGGCAGGTTACCAGCTCTTTGGCAACTGTCACAGTTTCGCACAAACTCTCGGGAATCTTTATAGAGAGTAGGCCAGTAGAAGCCACATTGGAGGACTTTAGTGGCTGTTCGCTCACTTCCAAAATGTCCTCCATACTGTGATCCATGGCAGTGCCATAGGATCCTTTGTGCTTCTTCTCTGGGTACACACCTGCGGATCACTCCGTCAGCACATCTCTTAAAGAGATATGGTTCATCCCAGAGGTAGTACTTGGCATCTGAAATTAATTTCTTTCTCTGCACGTAGCTGTACTCTTTGGGAATGAACCTCACAGCTTTAAAATTTGCAATATCTGCAAACCATGGAGCTTCCTGAATGGCAAATAGTTACTCATCTGGGAAAGTCTCAGAAATCTCAGTAGAAGGGAGGGACGCCCCAGCTACTGGTTCTATTCGGGACAGATGATCAGCTACTTGGTTCTCTGTCCCTTTTCTGTCTCTTATTTCTATATCAAACTCTTGCAGAAGCAACACCCATCTGATGAGCCTGGGTTTTGAATCTTGCTTTGTGAGTAGATATTTAAGAGCAGCATGGTCAGTGTACACAACCACTTTGGATCCCACTAGATAGGATCTAAACTTGTCAATGGCATAAACCACTGCAAGTAACTCTTTTTCTGTGGTTGTGTAGTTCTTCTGTGCGTCATTTAGAACACGGCTGGCATAATAAATGACGTGCAGAAGCTTGTTATGCCTCTGTCCCAACACTGCACCAATGGCATGGTCACTGGCATCACACATTAGTTCAAATGGCAATGTCCAATCTGGTGCAGAGATGACTGGTGCTGTGACCAGCTTAGCTTTCAGGGTCTCAAATGCCTGCAGACACTGTGTGTCAAACACAAATGGTGTGTCAGCAGCTAACAGGTTACTCAGAGGTTTTGCAATTTTTGAAAAATCCTTTATAAACCTTCTGTAGAACCCTGCATGCCCCAGAAAGCTTCTGATTGCCTTAACATTGGCAGGTGGTGGTAATTTTTCAATTACCTCTACCTTTGCCTTATCCACCTCTATTCCCTTGTTTGAAATTTTGTGCCCAAGAACAATTCCTTCAGTCACCATAAAGTGACATTTCTCCCAGTTTAAAACCAGGTTAGTCTCTTGGCACCTTTTCAAGACAAGGGCTAGGTGATTAAGACAGGAGCTGAATGAGTCTCCATATACTGAAAAGTCATCCATGAAGACTTCCAGAAATTTCTCTACCATATCTGAGAAGATAGAGAGCATGCACCTCTGAAAGGTTGCAGGTGCATTGCACAGACCAAAAGGCATCCTCCTATAGGCAAACACGCCAGAAGGGCAAGTGAATGCTGTTTTCTCTTGGTCCTGAGGATCTACTGCAATTTGGTTGTAGCCTGAATAGCCATCCAAAAAGCAGTAATAATCATGGCCAGCTAGTCTTTCTAGCATTTGGTCTATGAATGGTAAAGGAAAATGATCCTTTCTGGTGGCTGTATTGAGCCTTCTGTAATCAATACACATGCGCCACCCTGTGACTGTCCTTGTAGGAACCAGTTCATTTTTTCATTATGAACCACTGTTCCCTTTTGGGAACAACTTGGACAGGGCTCACCCAGGGGCTATCAGAAATAGGATAAATAATCCCAGCCTCTAGTAATTTAGTGACCTCTTTCTGCACCACCTCCTTCATGGCAGGATTTAGCCTCCTCTGTGGTTGGACCACTGGTTTGGCATTATCCTCCACAGGATCTTGTGCATGCATCTAGCTGGGCTAATACCCTTGAGATCACTTATGGACCACCCAAGAGCTGTCTTGTGTGTCCTTAGCACATGAATCAGTGCTTCCTCTTCCTGTGAATTTAAAGCAGAGCTTATAATCACTGGAAAAGTGTCACCCTCTCCCAGAAATGCATATTTCAGGGATGGTGGTAGTGGTTTGAGTTCAGGCTGGGAGGCTTATCCTCCTCCTGAGGAATTTTCGAAAATTCCTTTGCCTCCTCTAGTTCTTCTTGATCAGATTGAGCATCTTGAAGATGTCCTCAAGCTCTGATTCTAGGCTCTCAGCCATATTGATCTCTTCTACCAGAGAGTCAATAATGTCAGCGCCCATGCAGTCATTTGGTGTATCTGGATGCTGCATAGCTTTTACAGCATTCAACTTGAACTCATCCTCATTGACTCTCAAGGTGACTTCCCCTTTCTGTACATCAATGAGAGTTCGTCCAGTTGCTAGGAAAGGTCTTCCTAGAATGAGAGTTGCACTTTGTGCTCCTCCATTTCCAGCACCACAAAGTCAGTTGGAAAGGCAAATGGCCCAACTTTGACAATCATGTCCTCAATTATGCCTGATGGGTATTTAATGGAGCCATCAGCAAGTTGGAGGCATATCCGGGTTGGTTTGACTTCTCCAGTCAACCCAAGCTTTCTGATAGTGATGCAGGTATTAGATTGATGCTTGCTCCAAGATCACATAGGGCTGTCTTGGTGCAGCACCTTCTAATGTGCATGGTATCATAAAGCTTCCTGGATCTTGAAGCTTTTCTGGTAAGCTTTTTAATATGACTGCACTGCATTCTTCAGTGAGAAACACTTTTTCAGTTTCTCTCCAATCCTTCTTATGCTTAAGATTTCTTTCATGAACTTAGCATAAGAAGGTATTTGCTCAAGTGCCTCTGCAAACGGAATCTTTATTTCAAGAGTCCTTAGATAGTCTGCAAAGCGGGCAAATTGCTTATCCTGTTCCGCTTGGCGGAGTTTTTGAGGATAAGGCATCTTGGCTTTATATTCTTCAACCTTAGATGCTGCAGGTTTATTCCTTACAGAAGTGGTTGAAGAAGCCTTGTTAGAGGGATTACTGTCAGCACTCTCAGGTGTCTGATTCTCCCCAGGCGTCTGACGCCAGGATTGGGTGGAAATTGGCGTTTACGCCACTTTTCCCCTTTTCTGGCGTTGAACGCCAGAACTGGGCAAGGAATGGCGTTTAACGCAGTTCCTTTTTCTGGCGTTGAACGCCAATGACATTCCTCTGGCTCTTACTGTCCAGAGGGATTTTGAACAGTGGTTTGGTTGTCCTCTGTCAATTGTTCCTTGTTTGGCTTTTTACTCTTTTGAGCAGTGTTATTCAGGGTCTTCCCACTCCTCAATTGAACTGCTTGACATTCCTCTGTTATCTGTTTAGATATTTGCTGTTTTGCTTGATTTAACTGCAGTTCTATGCTCTTGTTAGCAACTTTAGTTTCATGGAGCATCTCTTTAAAGTCTGCTAACTATTCTGTCATTAGGAGCAATTGTTGATTAAGCTCAGTTATCTGTTCTTGAGGACTAGGTCAGTGACTACAGCCATGACTTCCTCTTTTGGAGAGAACTCATTGCTAGAGTACAAATATTGGTTTCTAGCACAGTGTCTATGAGCTCTTGAGCTTCTTCAATTTTCTTCCTCATGTGTATAATCCACCAGCTGAGTGGTCTAAAGACATCTGAGCTTTTTCTGTAAGCCCATAGTAGAAAATGTCTAACTGTACCCACTCTGAAAACATTTCAGAGGGACATTTCCTTAGCATACCTCTATACCTCTCCCAGGCATTATAAAGGGATTCATTATCCTCTGTTTAAAGCCTTGGATGTCCAGTCTTAACTGTGTCATCCTTTTTGGAGGGTAAAAATGATTCAGGAATTTGTCTGACAACTGTTTCCATGTCTTTATGCTTGCTGTAGGTTGGTTATTCAACCACCTTTTAGCTTGATCTTTTACAGCAAATGGAAACAGTAATAGTCTGTAGACATCCTGATCTACCTCTTTATCATGTACTGTGTCAGCAATTTGTAAAAACTGTGCCAGAAACTCAGTGGGTTCTTCCTGTGGAAGACCGGAATACTGGCAATTTTGCTGCACTATGATAATGAGTTGAGGATTTAGTTCAAAGCTGCTTGCTTTGATGGTGTAAGATGCTACTCTCTTCAGCTTAATGGGTTAGCATATACCCCAGAGTCCTTTTGACTTTATCCATTAGTCATATGACAAGGGAAATGAT